>NW_026616319.1:0-26951 GCF_000801105.2 Raphanus sativus | reverse complement strand
CTCTCTCTCTCTCTCTCTCTTAACAGCAAGGTTTACTAGAGCTTAGTTTCTGAGTGAAGTATGGTTGTAGGTTGTGCCAGCATCAGGTATTGAGGACGGATGGATGGGACTGGACATAGGTCCGGACTCGGTGAAAACATTCAACGAGGCTCTGGACACAACACAAACAGTCATTTGGAATGGACCTATGGGAGTTTTCGAGATGGAGAAGTTTGCTGCTGGAACAGAGGTAAGAAACTGATTCCTAGTAGAGTAAAAAACATATGGTTAGATGATGAACATGTTTGGGATTGTTATCGTTGTTGCAGGCAGTTGCGAATAAACTAGCAGAGCTAAGTGAGAAAGGAGTGACAACTATAATAGGAGGAGGAGACTCAGTGGCTGCAGTGGAGAAAGTAGGAGTTGCAGGAGTCATGAGTCACATCTCCACTGGTGGTGGAGCCAGCTTGGAGCTCTTGGAAGGTAAAGTACTTCCCGGTGTGATCGCTCTTGATGAAGCCATCACTGTCACCGTTTAGAAAACTCACCCTTTTGATGAGAGGCCAACTGATGTATACTTCTTTTGCTGTAAATCATCATCATCTACCTATTCAAGACTATGACCTTTTTTTTTAAATGAGTACTTGTTGGTCTCAAAAGAACTTTACCAATATTAAAATCTCAGAAACACAATAAAAAAAAGTAATTAAACTACAGGAATGAGTACTTGCTCCAGGAGTTTTGGTGTCTTGATGTCTCTTGAGATGAAGAAGAGTTGTAGTTCTCGCTTGCTGAAGACTCTTTCTCCTTGAACCTCTTCAGCACTTCTTTAAGATCACTGTTGAGAAGATGCTCACAATAAGCTTTATTGTCTTCAAAGGCAATGTACGTCTTCAAGAACATGTACTTATTATCCCTCTCATTGCCCAAATCCATCTCATCCATCATGTTCCTCAGAATGAAAGCCCCCTTCTTCCTGAAGTGCCCCTTTACAAAATCCTCAAACCCCATGAGAGGGCGTTTCAGCATATCCACCATCTGATTATATGACTTGTTGGTGTTCATCATCACAATCTCTTCAATGTGGAGGAACACATCTAATACGTTGTAACGGCGTTCAGGTCTCAGTTTCTTTTGGGTTCCAAGATTACTCAAAGGAAGACCATATGTATGGTAGAAGAAACTCGGTGCTTGATATGGATACCTCTTAGGGAACTTAATGTCAAAGAACAACAAGCTGTGACTCTGATCACCACCGTTTGTCACGGTTGCAGCAACTCTCATCAGCTCTTTTCTCTGACGGTAAGTTCTCACACAGAAGCTGACTCTTTTTGAACCATCTTCCTTCTTCTTCTCCCACAAGTCTAGTTGTCTCTTTAGAATTACCCACTCTCTCTCTACATCAATGTCTGTGCAGAAGCAGAGGCGGAAGCAAGAGGAGTAACAACACCTGTGGTTGTAGAAGTGGTGATCCGAAGGAGCGCCTCCATCAACAGCTTCGAAGTTGTTGAATGTCTTGAAGTTTAGATCCACTTTGTCTCCCAACTCAATGATCTCTTTCTCGAAGATGTCAACTATGAAATAGTTGTTTTGTCCCAACTGCACCATATCACCAACTCTTTCGTCTACTGGTCCCTGATTAGTCTCCAGTATTATAGGCTTTTGAGATTCATCTTCTTCCTTTTCCATGGTGGAAACTGCCCAAACTTTCTCAGCACGTCTCATAAACCGATCAAGTGAATTTGACCTAACCTGGTCTGCACGTAGTAATCTAGATTTACTTGCTTGATCATCATCATCAGATTCGCTACTCATCATATCAATGTCTTTCGTTATGACTTTGTATTGCTTTTCGGTGTGATTAGCAGTACCACTTATTATGATACTGCTGCTTATCTCAAATGCTAGATCCTCCTCGTCATCAGATTCGCTCCTTATTATTTCAATATCTTTCGTCATTATTTTGTATGGATTTTTTTTGTTGAGATTAGCAGTACCACTTATTATGATTTTGCTTATCTCAAATATTATGTTCTTCCTTATCGTAGTATATATTGTCTATAATGAAATCGTAAGCAAACGAAATTCATCTCGTATAAGATTAAAAACAATCATTCGAACAGTGAGACCTATTATAGATTTTGTAAACGATAAGATTTTGCTTACGTGTTAAACATAAAATACGAATAAGATTATGATAATTTTTGTTATTATCTTTTCGGTGTTTTGCTATTAGATTTTTTTTCTAATTTTTCCACATATTTTTCAATTTTCTATTTCAATTTGGAATTTAATATTCTAGTATGGTATTTAATATTTTATCTTGACTAGTTAAAACTTTTAAAAAACCTTACGAAATTGATATAAAAAAAGTGTGATTTTTTTTTGAATTATACAGAGGTATCCTGGCCCAACAGAAGTGGTTCAGACTATAGTCATGTGTTGCCACATGTCGGTCCTCTATCTTTGGCCATGCCGAAATGTTAATTTTCCAGTAGCTGGGATTCGAACCCAGGTGGCGGAACTCACAAGTATGAACTCTTTATCAACTAAACTAGAAATCCCGGTTTAAAAAGAGTGTGTTATTACATAAAACGGTGGAGATGAATATAAAAAGAGTGTGTTATGAGGACAATCGAGGAAACACAATGTGGAAAGCATCACTTCTTACTTCTTCTTTTCTTCACAGTAGGAACTCTTTGCTACTCAATTTGCAACTTTAAAACTTTGTTCCTTCACACAATTTTTTGTTCTTATGATCCCCTCTTCTAGATTCATGTAGAAGCTTTTGTAATCCATGTTCTTTCTTTTCTTTACATGAATAGCCTACACGTTCTCAGCGCGCCTCCCAAATCGATCCGCAGAATCTGACGTACATCAATCAGTCAAATTTGACTTAATCTAGTCTGCAAGTAGTATTCTGTGTTTACTTCCTAGAACATAATCATCAGATTCACTCCTCATTATATCAGTATCTTACGCCATGACTTTGTATCGCCTTTTGTCGAGACTAGCAGTGCCACTTATTATGATTTTGCTTATCTTAGGGTGATTGAAACGAGTTGTAACCTTATATTTTTAGCCGTAAATGTAAAGCACTTTTTTTTGTTATTATTTGTATCACCCTCCGTATGATTTTGTTATTATTTGTTTTTTTCTTATCTTAGTATTTTATAGACAAAGTTGTAAGCAAACTAAATACAATGAAATCTTTACATATTTTGTAAAATATACATTTTTTTATGTTAGATAGTTTTGTTATTATCTTTCTGGAATGTTTTTCTTTAATTATGTACATGTTATCTGAAATATATTTTTCCCTTCGGTTTGGATGTAAATATGATATTTTGATGTTTCGATTTCAATATGGTAGTGATATTTCTTTCTTTTTAGTTATTTTCTGTTTGTTCCTGCGGTGAAATAGGAGAGCAGATCGTTGGACTCTTAACAAGAAAAAAAAAACAGATAGAAGAGCAGAACAAATATGAAGACTGACAAGAGACATAAAAGTATAGTGTAAAAAAAAATAATGAGATTTGGAACATTGTAAAATAGAGCTGATTACTTGTCTCAGTTGACGACAATTTACTTTTCAACAATGCTCTTGTCATACAAATACTCAACGAACTCATCGATGAGGTAAGGCCATGCTCCTTCTGCATCGTAATTCGACAGTGCTGGATCCACCGTCTGTTTCAATCCCATATATCAACCACTAAGTCATAGCTGCAATCAATATGTAAGTAAGCTCAATGACACAACAGTCTCTAGTGTTTACCCTTGCAAATTCGAGGAGCTGTTCCCATGTGTCCTTGGATATTGCCTTGTTATGACGATCCTGAACTTGGGAAAACAAGATTGTATCAGAAGCAACAAGAATATGATAAGAACCATGCCTTGACGAATGAGTGTTTTGTTTGTTTACCTGCAAGAAATCACACCAGTGATTTAACAGTGGCCACTCTCTTTCCGCAAAGAGCAGCTGCCACATCCCAATCGCTGTATCTAAAGCAAGAGACTTCTGACCCTGAAAAACATTTTACACTGAGACTGTCTGTCACTAGCACAGAGAACTATAAATAGTTCAGATCAAGCTTTATATTACCTTCTCCTTCGCCCACCCAAAAGCAAAGTTGTATATTTCATGAAACTTTTCTGAATAAGAAGAACATTACACATGTCTGTCAGCCACCCAACACGGAACTATTCATAAACCAAATAACAAAAACAGGGTTAGGAATGGCTATTTCAAATTACGTTCATCTTTAAGCTCGGAACGCATAAATGAGAGCTTCCCCTGCAGCTTCCCAATGGAATCTACGCTGCCATCAGAAAAAGAAACCCTTAAGTTAAAACTCCACAACAAAGAGGTCACAGGACAGGCCACAGCTTCACATCATGACTAGAGAGTTCACTCACCCTAACGCCTGTAACCCACCAACAAACTCCTCCTTGGAAAATTCACACGCTGTAGCAGCATTCATATGCCACGAAAGAACCAACTGAAAAAATTGGAGTAAGTACCCATTTAACTAATTAAATGTCAGAAGATGAACAAGAAAGAAACCCCAGAGCAACCCTAGAACAAATGTACCGTGACAATGTCTTGGGGTTCCACCTGTTGAAAAAAAAAAAAGAGATTCAAGTCAGTTGTAATCAAAGCAAATATAAGACATAAACTAAATCATTCTTAATCAAATATTCAAGAAGATAAAAAAAGATAAAATACCTGAAGATCACTACAGAGAACAGAGATACCCTCAGCTAGAATCATATCAGAATACGGGTCTGCAGAAATGTAATGTAAATATTATGAAACGTCAAACAAATGATATAATATAAGTTATAACCTTTGCCCTTTTGATCAAAAAGTAGCTTAAACCTTTATATCTATTGTAGAGCTCCTGCAAGCGTCTAACACCAGCAGCATTATTGCTTCTAGGCTGTGGCTTGCTGTAAAACACATCGTAAGCTGCTTCAAGCTGCCAATCGCTTGATTTAAGAGTCTGCAGAGCATTCTTCTCACTACAAAGGATACAGGCACTAGTTACTGTTTCTTGCCGTAACAAACAAGGCAACCGCATTTAAAAAAAAAAAGACAAGATGGATGGAGTAACCTAGCTCCTGTGATGGCAACGAACTGCTGAACTTTGTCGCGGTTGCTTCTACTCAACTTATGCTTAAAAGAAAAAAAGGGGAATCATATATGATTGAATCATTATTACCAGTAAAGTGAGGGACTTTAGAGTAATTATCAAAAACCCTAAAAGCAAAAGACATTTGAAACAAAGCTTTATCAGAAGGAGGAGAAAGCGCGTTACGTTACCATTATTGTGTGAAGAATTCGCAGACGACAAAGAAAACCCTAACAAAGGTAATCGAAGACGTGTCCCGTTAGAGCGAAAGGAGTGACTCGAGAGAGAGCTTCACGATTGCTTCAGCTTTCTCACTTTCGTCCTGTTCCGCCTCTCTCTCTGATGAATCTCTCTTTTCATTGTGCAAAGACTCGGTTTATTGAATCGGTTCACAGTCAATTATCTCGGTTTTATGAATGGACCGGAAGATTTATATTTAATTTCGGTAACTTTTCTTTTTCTGGCTAGTCACAAGGAAAATTGCAATTTTTATTTTTGTGCACAAGGAAAATTGCAATTTAAAGAGATTTTTTTTGAGAAAAAAAAAGTAAAATTTTTCTATTTGCAATTTTCCTTGTGAGAGAAATTCAGTTTTCTATAGGTTGTAGTTTATTTTGTTGTAATGTTGATTTTGAAAAATACACATTTGGTATTTTACAGTCTTAAAAGACAGTATAAGCTGTATATTATTAAGAGAAATCAGAAATGTCTATACTCGTAAGTAAATCAATAGGTGGCACATGTAGATGTATGTGATTGTGAATAATGTCATGCAGGTTTGATGGATCATAAGAATACCACATGTGGCTATGGATGGATCATTCCCTTAATTGAATTCTATTGTCATGGCAAAAATATTGATACATAACTCTGAGAGGTCCCAAGCAGATGATTGGATAATGAAATGTGTTACACGACAGAAATAATACTTACTGGACTACTCCGAACTTATATGACTGGTCCAATTAAAGTCTGAGAAGTTCAAAATCAATGACTTGTCAAGAATACATGCACAAATATTTTATTATCAAAGAATTTAAAAAAACAAGATATATAAAATGAACTGCTTTTTGATAGAACAAACAATAGTTAAAGGCAAAGAGAGGAAGGCAGCAAATATGGATGGAGGAGCAAAAAAAAAAAGAGAGGTAGCTTTCTCATCCGTGTATGGTAGCAATCTTTCAACTGTTACATCATGCATTTCACATCTATAAAATACATATATCATTACTAGCAGAGTTTTGGCCGAAATTACATTTAGGATAAAGAGATTTATGTGTTACAAAAAAAAAAAAGATAAAAGAGATTTACATAAGCAGAATACAGAGTCTTTGTGTTTATCGACCTCCTCCTGGTACCCTGTTCCATGACAAGTAAGTAGGATCTCCAAGTCGCCTGCAAAACACCCCCAAAACACCAAATCAAACATCTATAATAGCCAAGGATAAGAATCATATAATATGAATATATACCTTGGTTTCACAAGGTACATGATGGTAAACGCAAGTGCCAAGAAGAAGCAGATTCCTCCAACCGTGAGGTAAGCAATGCCGAGGAAGTCATTCTTCCCACCGAGCCAACTAGTTGTCGACAAAACAAGCTTCTTCTTCCCATCGAAACTATACGTGTTGTAGTTGTTCTCCAGAACCACGTGTATCGTATCATTCTCCTGCAGGTCAGTCTCTATCTTCCCATATAGTTTCCTAAACGTTGGCAAAGCTGCAGTCCTCATCCACACAATCAGATCCTCTTGCTCACTCAGCTGAAAAAGAGAAGAAATTGCTAAGTCCTAAAAGTGTTTCCGCAAAAGGATAATGACTTTGAGTTTTGAGCATTAACAGGCTTACTTACCGGTACATTTGGAATCAGTCTGCCACCACCGGTGATATTGCCCATCTGAAAGTTCTTGGGAAACACATTTTTACCGAACTTGTGTTCCCTGTCACTCTTCCACGCGATCCCTTTCTTGCTCACGTTTAAAGGCTGGTTGTTTTTTGATAGAGCGTATGTGTCGTTAAAGAGACTCCAAGCGATCAGACCGCACGGCACAATAGGCTGTCCGTTAACATCGTCCTCAGGCTTGCATCCCTCTATTTGATTCTCATCTCTCACACTTCTCAGCTGCGCATCGCTTCGGCTTTTCACATACCTGCGGTGGTTCTGGTAGAAGTTCTCAAGCTCGTAATAAACGTAGATAGGCTGCTTCATCTTCTTAGGAACCTGACACAAAAACAAAGACATTCAGAGGGTAATAACCATTGTCTCAAAGAATGAAACAGTGTAGGAAACTCACAACTATTGTCCGGGTACAAGTTTTGTTAGCAGCTCCTTGAATGTAAGCAACCTTGTCAGCCCTAGAAGGCGGCGGTATGCAATCATTATCATACCGATCAACGATCTCAACAACCTATAACAACAGTAAGAGACGAAACATGTGAGATACAGAAACATTTGGGGTTAGATGAAGAGATCATCCTTTTCTTACATCTTGAGAAGCGAACAGAGAAACAACACCGAGGGGGATGAAGATAACACTGATGACCAAAAACGTCAAAATCACCTGCCAAAAAATGAGAGACCCATAAGTAAAAAAGTTAAAATCTTTTAAAAAAAGAAAACAAGTTGGAGTGGAGAATGAGAGATTTACCCAACCAGGAGTAAGAATGGGCTTGCAAGCAGGAAGCTCCTGCTGTGTAAACTTTGAATCTGCAAATCAAATCATTAGAGAGTCACCTTTTAGCTATAACGTTCTTGTTTACTAGCTGAAAAATCATATAAAGTTAAATTCTTTAAATCGAGAAAGTAAAACCCTAATAGTAGTTATTTTTGGTTTTTAGATTCTTACAAAGTTCAGTTCTTTTTAACGAGAAAGTAAGAACCCTAACGACAAATCTGGTTTCTTAGCTAAGATTCTTATAAAAACCAATTCTGCAACTAGTTTTTGCGAGATCAGGTGCTTTGTTATAATTAAGAAGCAAATAAAATTATAAAAAGAAACTAAACAGTGGATTTACAGATGGTAGAGATGAATTGAAAGATTAAACAGAGATAGAGCAAAGAGAGTCAACGGGGACACAGAGGAGGAAGAGACATACACTTAGGCCGTTTGGAGTTTCTCCGAGTGGTGGAAGAATCGGAAGATCCGGCGGCGCTGGAGGATGCTGTATTATTGGAAGGCATGGCTGAGAGAAAGGAGAGGTTTTTCTGGGGAAGGAGATGGTGAACAGAGACGGAGGAAATAGAGAAAACAAAAAGGAGAAGGAGACTAGCGAGATGAAGGAAGACTGGTCGTGGTCAAAGAAGACGGCTTAAAAGTCACATTCCTTTTAATTCTAGAAGAAGAAAAAAAGTCGAAGCTTCGTAGAGATTCATGAGTCGTGCCAATTGGTAAATATGCCAAAGAGTGGGTAGGGAAGATGACGAGTCTTTGTAATTTGCCAATGTCAATGTTATGAAGTAAGAAGAACACTAGAGACAAAAAAAAAAAGAATGAAAGAGAGAAAGCGGCCCAACAAACTATGCGCCAAATTTCTTTAGGCCTTATATCTTTTGGATCATGCTAGAATAGTTCTTAGAAAAATTGGCCTCAACAGCTTTCTTCTTTGGGTCCAGTCTTTTGCATTGCTGAATGAAAATAAGTCTACATTTTGGCTGTGTTTAAGTCTTACATTTTGGCTGTGTTGTGGTGTTGAGTCATATGAAAGGGCAATAGATTCATCATTCATCTATAAAATACAAGAAACTAGAATCGGCCCGCCCTACGGGCGGGATGTTAATTTGGAAATAATAGAAATAATTAAAGTAAATATTTAATATAAATCTTGATTATCTTAAAATTTAAATACTACTTTATTTTTGTATTTGTTTTATATTTTATGAAGTCTAAATAAACTCTGATATTTTCACATAACAATTTATGTGGTGTATTTTTATATTTATTATGATTGATTGTTTATATACATAACATGTTCGGTTTCAATTCACATCATGATTGTGATGATTGGTATGTTCGGTCTAAATTTCTATAATGTTTGGTTTCAATTATAATTTAGTTTAAATGTTACACGATTGGTACTATACTACATGCACAATTTTGTAATATCTAATATAAGACATCTAAATATTGGACATATTTGTTTATAAAATTTGATTAATTTTAGTTAATTGATCTGCGTTTATTGTATAGCTATGCTTCTATGCCTTTTAAAAAAATTACTTACTACAACTGTTTATCACATTAATAGTAAGTTATATCTATTTCTAAATGATTTTCAGTTTGAGCTATCCATAAAAATTACTTTCAGAATCCCATATTCGAGTCTTTAGGTTTATCGCTATTAACTGTTTTACATTATGTTTTGAATACAACACGATATGAAGTTATTGCATAAAAGTAGGATAAACAAAAGGTAAAATTTCATTGCTTCTTATAATGCTATATTTTTTGTGTAATCTTAAGATAAACTGATATTTTATAAAGACCAAGGCATTTCAAAAGGAACTGTGGTGCCAGGCTCATGAAAAGTTGGAAAATTAATAAGTGATTCTTCAAAGTGATTCTTCTAATGTTTAAAAGCTACTTACAGTTCGACGTGGTTGTAGACTTGTAGTCAGCCGTGTTGTCCAGGAATATGAACAATAAATTGTTTTTCTTTTGCTAAAGCTTAACTATGACGTGTGCTGGAACCAGGTTCTTTTAGTTTATGAAATTTCACCCAAGCTAAAAATTTGAGAAAAGTAATTTACATTGCACTCCAAATTTTGCATTTATTTTTCACGGTCTAGTCTGAAACATGTTAACAATCTTAACAAAAAAAACTAAAAAGTTTTAACTGTTGGTAAACGAAACTATTATTAACTCGTCTAAGCTCAGTAAGAAGTTAAGGCCTGAACTTAAAACATTCGTGAGAAATTCACAATTCTGAACGATATAGTAGATTGGTTCAATATCAATATTGTTTGAGGTTGACAAAAGAGTTTCCTAGTGCAGATTTTTGAATCAGAACCAGCTCCTGGCATGTAATCTCTTGAGTTGTCCTGACCTTCATGTAAAGAACACAACAGTTGGATACCTTATCCATGTATGTCAGACCCAACCAATAAAGTGAAGTTGATGTACAAACCTGATCAACAAAATTAGGAAGTGGTGGGTGATGGTTGGGATCAAATATGCATGAGATTGTGAAAGACTGATGCTTGCTGACAAATTAAAGTCTGTAAGCTTGAGCTGAAAAGTGAAGGTCTTCCCCACCATCTGTGAGGCATTGTGGAAGGCCATGTTCTGGGGGTCTTCCTGTCCAGCAGCCTGTGCAACATAGATGTGTGAGTATCTGTAATTAAGAGTTTGTCGAAAAAACAACACATAATAAACAGGAGAGTGTAAAACTGCTACCATGAGTTATGATTCTGCAGCAGCAGGTACATTTGTCAACTTGCTCATTTCAGCGTCAAACAAACAAACACATCAGATGTATCCGACAGATCATCTCAACACAGTATCTTCTTTAGAAAAAAAACAGATATGAGTTAGTAAAAATTAGCAAGAAAATATTTAAAGGAAGGAACTGACTTAGAATTTTACTACGATTGGAAGTTGAGAACATAGGAATTATGTTCAGACACTGTCAATGAATTAAAGAGCGACTGGCCATCAACATGAGCTAGTAGTGACTGCAGAAGCGGAAGAACTCCATCAGGATAAGGTCCCTGCTTTCAGCCCACTCGTGGAGCTTTATTGAGTCGGTGCAGGCTCATTGACCCCTGGATCAGAGTTGACTGTGAACCAAAAATGTAACCTATGAGACATTCTCAAACGTATACAAATGCAAGATACAAAGCATTATAAGTACAGGAAAATTAGCAACCATCAAAAACCCCTCGGGTGACTTATCAGAGATCTATAATAATAACTTTCAATATCACTGAGAAACCACAACAACCAACATTAAAATCTTAGCAACATCAACAAATAGGCACTGAAAAAGAAGTAGCATTGTAAGATCAGAGATAAAGGAGAGGGATAATGGGCAACGAATCATTTGGACCCAAATAGTAGCAAAACAGAGATTCAATTTCAAAATACAACATCAAGTAATATAAGAATCAAGAATTGAGAGAAGAAAATTACTCAGTTACCTTTCCATCAGCACAACCAGATCGATTGCGAGTTTCCCATAAACGAAGGATCCTTGTCGCAACAAAGTTTCTACACCGGACTGTCTTGAGCTCCGAGAATGGAGTTGTTGCTTAGCCATTAACGGATAGTGGTGATATAGATTTAGGGTTCTACGATTAAAAGAGGACCAAATAGATGGATGCGAAATCGTCAGATCCTCTATATATATACATCATGTGTGAGCTTTAAGAAGAAGTAAAGAAGCATTGAAGATGAAGAAGTGGGTTGAGGCTTGAGTGCCATAACGACTGCCGTTTCTCAGTTGAATGGCATGAGGAGGAGAGGAAACAGAACGGCTAGGGTTGCTCGATTGAAACGAAAAATAAAGCGATGTAAAGAGACACGTGTCGATCCGCCAGGGCCCGAATTTCTGACGTGGACGCTTACGTGTCAGTTGGAGAGAACCAACTCTCTTTTATATATATAGAAGTCCATAAAATAAAGGAGACAAGGGGTGGCTTGTAAACTAAGGAAACAAACACAAGTTCTTTCTTGTTTTTTTCTCCAACCTGCATCATTCAAGTTTGTAACATACCAACTTGAGGGTCTTGAGCAGGCCCGGCTAATCTTTATCAATAGGCCATGTGCAAATTTAAGTTTTACTAGGCTATAAAATACTTGGTAAAAAGACATTAAATCTATTTAAAATAAATAAATTCTAGTTGAAAGTTCTAATTTTTTTTTGTGACTAAGGATGAGTTTGCTCTAAAGTGATGAACAGAGGTTTGGGTCACTATACCCTTTTAGAGTTCAAATCCCTTGTTTATATGGATAAGTTTTTAGTACTAGGCTTTTTCTCATCAAATTAGTCTAGTTCTTCTCTTCTGTTTTGAGTCTTTTAGAATTTTTTTGGGTCTCATACACAACAGAATGGGATCCAAGTTCAATAATGAAATTCACATTTTTATCAAAAAGAAGAGGTGAACAACAAGTCCCATATATTACAAATTTGATAACAAACATGTTTATTTCATTCACTAACAATTAACAAACAATATTTTCCCAATTAATCAAAAGTAATACTCCCACAAAGTGAGAAACGAACAGCTAAAGACATGTAGAAGGAGCAAAAGACAAAGTTGAGGCCACAACATCAAACTCCCACAAATAATTCTGTTGCATTATGTTCCCAACCACATTAGTAGCCGGCGTTCCCGCCGACACAAACCCTAAACACTTCACTCCATGCGCAGCATCTACTAGGTAGCTTCTACGATGCGGCTCAAAACGTGCACCACCGTCGAAATGAAACATCAACTGCGGCAGCTTGCTCTCGTTGAACCCTGACGTGACATCAAAACAATACTCTATCGGTACTCCTTCTGGTTTAACTCTCTTCAGCCCCACAAGGTAACGCTCAAGCCCCGAAACCACCGGCTTGTACGCGGCGTCAGCCAATAACGTGAGGCTGGTTCCTGAGTCCAAGATTGTCCCTCCACCGCTTGTTGCGTCCCATACTTGCGAGGGGATGTCAAGCATGTCATCGCCGAGGGAGATTCCAATGATGTTGATGGCGTAGAAGGGAGGAATGAGGTTGAGATCAAGAGGGGTGGTCCGTGTGGCGTTTGGTTTGGTGGTGGAGCCGAAGATGAGATAGCTGGAGACGTTTTTGTGGGAGCGATGGTCAACGAGGCAGTATGAGAATTTACCACCGAAAAGGTTAGTGGCTTTGGAAGTGAAGGAGTAATCACTCAAGGCTAGACCAAGAACTCCATCGGCTCCTTGGAAGCTATCTCCATCGAAGGAGCTGCTGCAACCGATGAGGAGGCCATGGAGTCTAGCTACACGACCGTTGGTGAGATCAACTGTGAATGTCTCCTTTGCGAATACTCCTTGTGCTGATGACCCGTCCGCGTATCTGATATTAGTATTAATAACATGGATTAGGGAATTTGCATTAGGGTTAATGACAATATATAAGAGAGGCTTAGAATTTATGTATGGCGGCTCAAACGGCAAACCTAACTCACAAGTCACATAATAAGTGACATTTATGTAATGCGATGAATTGTAGCTCAAAGCACATTTAATTTCACGCCCTCTCCTTACAGACACTTGCATCTAAAAATCTATGGCTTCTCTAAAGAGTTTGGGAAAAGTAGAGACAATGAAATGGTGACAAGAGAAAGAGGTCCCTTTTCTTCTCTCATTGATGACCACCCAACCCAACTTTCTCTAAATATCTTTTCTCCATAAAACACACACAGTTCCTTTAAAGAGTGAATTTGTGTTCCGTAATAAGAGCATGGCCAATGGTTGAATTCTGAATGGAGTTCTAAGCAAATAAATCAGTTAAGAAAAATAAAAATAGATGAGAAATATAAAAAAAGGTGTGAAGAGTTCTTTGCAGACATTCTTTGAGAACCCATTTGAAATTCTCTTTGCCAGTTGGTCACATGTTAACTGGTCATATTTTTCAACAATTTTCATAATTAAATATATTTGAATAATAATATTTTATACTTAAATATGCATTTTGAGTTTCTCCTCCAACAGAGATGCTCTAACATGTCTATAACTACAGCTCTACAGTCATCATGCATCACTTCGTTTTACATACATCTTGCATTTCAAAATTAATTATACGTAAGCTTTTGTTATAAAATAAAGGTTTTATAAATTAGACATTTTCTATTGATTTATTTCTTTTTAGTTACATTTATAAAATGGAAAATGCTACAAGATTTGAATATAACTGAATATTGAAAATACCTATAAAGCATTAGAGAATATTCTTATTCCAAAATAGCACACGCAAAAATTCTCAAAAATATATAGCATTTTTAAAAGTAAAAAAGATATTAAAGAATTTTATATTTGGGGTTATGATTTAATTATTAGTGTTTAGAGTAATTTAGTAATTTTTTTCTCTTTTTATGCTATTTTGCCATATCTAAGATTATTGAGTATTTAGCTATTTTCTTAATTTATTTTTGCCATATCTAAGAAAAATGAGTATTTACTATTTTCTTAATTTATGTGATAATTTCTTAAACAAAATATAATTTTAAGAGGATGGAGTAAGTAATTAGGAGTGATCCTTAATAGACTCCTGATTAGACTCTACTTAATCACATTTCTGTGTTGATTTATCTATAATGCAGTCACTATCATCAAGAGATGAAGTACCTATAATCGTAGGAGCATGGAGTTGAAGGAGTAGGGCAATTACTGAGGGAGAAGAGATTCATGAGATCAGCTTTACAAGTCTGAGTCAAACATCCAACTTGTCTGAAACTCGAAGACTCTTCTGCTCTGAACACTCGACGTTTCTTCTCTTTCTCTTTCCCTTTTCCTTTCCCTCGGAACCTGCAGTTCACCCACGTCAGCTCGCTCCCTGTATCCACCACCACCCTGAACCTCTTCGCCGGCGTTCCAACCTTGACATCAGCAAAGTACTGCGCCGCTCCATAGTCGGAACCTGATCTCAATGGCAGTTTTGCTCCTCCTCCGTTGGTCTTTCGTTTTCGAGTTATGAGGCTGTGACGCTTCTGGTCCTCGCTGATAATGTCTTCAATGCGGTGGGATGATGTTGGGAAGAGAGTGTCCCGATGTGATATTTTGAGACGCACTGCCGTATCTTCCGTGGAATCTGCGGCGGCGGTAAGGAGGATGGGAATGAGACACAAGAGCGCTCTTGTCCTCTTCATCTCCTTTTTTTTTCCTTTTCCCCTGTTCGGTTCTGTTTCTAAAACAGAGTATTTATATACATCATGATCTCTCTCTCATTAATTTAAGCCTTAATAGTTAGTTTTTTATTATCTGATTTTTCTCATTTTTAGAAAATTACTTCTGTTTTGAGAAGATTGTGACATTTTTCACACAAATAAAAAATTGAAATGAACTTATACTTTAGTAATTATATATATCTAACCAATAGTATTACTGAGATAAATAAAATTATTTATAAAATTAATGCATTTTACATTTAATATTAAGTTTAAAGTGAATTTTGAAATTTTAAATGACATTTTTGTGTAACAAACAAGGAAGTCTATTTTTAATTTTAGAAACCACTATTTTGTGTAGAGTGCATTTATTTATAAATTTTAGAATATATTATTGTTTTAATCCAAAATTCAAAACATAACATCCAAACTCAAGAAAACAAAATTAAAAAATGAAATAATTTTTAAAGCTACAAACATCTTTAGTATATTAAGAGGAGACATTTGAGGATGTTTTCTCAGTATTGGCAATACTCTAAACTCTTAACAGTTCAAATGCAACATATGCTCGCGTTGAATATCTATGCCTGTTCGATTACTTTCCAAATCTTTTAATATTGCGGAACTATTTATGTAATATTGTCTATGGCCGAAATGTTGCATTTATTCCAAAACGTTTTTTTTTCTTTTCTATTTATAACACACTATATTCATTGACACTAATTCAGATACATATTTAAGAGTTTAAGCAACACTAAGACAAAAATTAACAATATTGATTTATTTACTAATCTATTAACAAAAAGAAATAAATTTATAAGATTCAGGATTCTAATAGCTAATCAAAGTTAAATAAAAATGTTTAATTCCACTCATTTTTCGTCTTATCATTTTTTTAAAAGTCTTTTGACATGGTTGGTGTATCAGAGTAGGTATATGAAATATTTGTATGGATGGATAGACGTGAGGAGAAGAGGCCAGGGGCAGTGGGTCAAAGTCACAAGGGCCAGAGGAAGATTAGGAGCTGTCTTAGTGTCACTGATTGGCTGTTGCACCCTTGGATTCTTCTAAAAATCATTATATTTTATATTCATCTGTTCAAATTTTAGAATTATTAAAAAAAAAATGAGTTATAAGACAGAGAAAGACACAAAACATGACAAACTTCTATATTGGATTATCCAAATTGAGAGAGATGCGTGTACAGTATGATGCGTTTAACAACATTCCAAGCCACAGCACTGTCAATTGTCAATTTTATTGTTTTCAGTTATATGGTATTTGGCTATTTGATTTGTTCATCAAATAACACTCCCTCTGTTTATTTCTACATGATGTTTCAGAGAATATTTTGTTTTAATTTGTATAATATTTTGAAACTTTCTATACAATTTTTTAAACAATTTATTAATATATAAAAAGGCAATGTATAGTTTTTGTCTTACTTGTTCAGAATAGCAATGATTAATTAATTTTGATTATTTTTTGTTATAATCAAATGCTTTTAGTAATTTTTTTAATTTGTGTGTTTATACTAAAACATCTTATAAAAAGAAACAGAAGGAATATATATATTTATATTAAACAAACAGTGAGATTTGTTTTTCTTTTGTTACTCATTGGTGGCACCCAATGTCTCAGTTGAGATTATAAAAGTAATAAAGCTATAGATAGTAGAAAATCCTAACTGCTCGGAAAATATGTAATGCACGACAAAGACAGTGGATGAAGGAAGATTAATTAAAACTGCCAGTTTGCGTCCAGTAACTATACAATTATAACAATCTTTAAGGTGACGACAAGAAAAAAAAATATTACAACCCTAGGATTGTACCATATTATAAAACAAAAAATACAACCCTAAGGACTTTGTCATGCACTGCTCATGCATTATCTTAACTTGCGATGGAGGCTCATAACAATTGGAATAAAAGCTATAGAAGAAAAACGCTATGTAGCTTAGAGCCTTAGGCTACTGCATATGGCGGCATCATTCTAAAATAATTTGGGTCATTTGTGTCGTCAAAACTGGACATTGTTGATTAATACATGGAGACATTATTGAGTTGAAGTTTTTAAACTGAATTTCTTTATTTGATTTATTAGATCACGGGTTTGTTCGGTGATTTAAATAAAACTAAATGTAGATAGGTTACAAGTTACAACTTACAAGTAACAGGAACGCGGTATAGTTTTAAATAAGGTAGATGGTAAAATGTATGATGTATCCACGACAATACTGTATAAATGTGTAATATTTATTGAAGGACGTCTAGATTAGCTGTTGACAAGCTATATCAAAAGGAAGTCTAGTAAAACTGTTTTTAATTAGTGGTATTCTATTATTTATGACAAGGCCGGATGCATCTAGAAAATGATATAGATGTGATAAAGGGAGCAAAGGCCGGTGTTGATTTTCCGCCGCAAGTATAGAAAAACGACGTCCCTTTACAGTTGCAAGCAAGTAGCCACGTGATAATATTTATTTTCTTTGTTCGATAGTCATTAATACCATTTTGGGGGAGGTTTTTGATATGATAAACGTGAAAATGAATAGGCGAGGAGTAAATAATAAGTAATTAAACAATGTATATAATCCCTGATATCTGATCACTTGGTATGATCCATTTTCCGTTCCAAAGAAAAAAAGAAGCTTTGATCCATTTTATGTGGAAGAAACAGGTAGTTTATTGAGCTCGCGCGGTCGATGGTATGAATGTAATCCGTGGTTAGACACATAAATAAAAAAAGTCTTAACAAACTTTCTTTATTACCAAACGGCCTCATCACTGGATCTTTCTTTATATGTTAATCAATCATTCAGAGATGTAGAGACGTTGCAATGGACCAAACTCCTTTATACTTAAAGAGTGTATAAACGTATCGTATAAGGAAAGGAGAAGATTTGTAATGTTATTGTGACCTCATCCATGCCCCTCCATTTGCGTAACTTCCGGATCATCTACCTATCTTATAATTGGTTTTCTTTTGTATATATCTCTTTGACCTTATTCACAAACACAGCTCATATTCCCTTCCTTCTGCTCATCATATAATTTGAAGAAAAAACTATCCATTTAAAACATCTCTAACTCAACCTCAACTCCTCGGATTTTGAAATATTTGTCATTTCAACTCAATTTGATATCCTCAAATTTTGAAATTTTGTATAGTTACACTTCAAATTTGAAGTTTTGCTATTCAAAATCTCAAAACTATTATTCATTTTCTTTTTTTTTCTTTCAAAAATACATCGACTAATTTTATTTAAAATAATTTAAATACACCAAATAAAATAGAATAAATATTATATAACATTAAAATAAAATTTACACAAAATACATTAAATAAAACTCACACAAAATAAAAATAAATTAAACAAACTTAACATTATTAAATCAAATTACATAAATATTTAAATGTTACATACCTTACGAGTGGTATCAAAATACAAGAATTCATCGGCTAACCGGATTCTATTGTATAATATATTAAAATATATATTTTATATATATTTGTGAAGTTTTATTACTATTAGTAACTTTTGTTAATGTCAAAGGCTATAATACAAATCAATAAAAATTTAAGATTTTTTGAAAATTCAATGGTTGCATTAATCAACCAGCAAATTTTTATTTTGAGGTTTTGCTCCTTTAGAATAAGTATTTTGGTCGAAGATTCTCTTAGTCAGTTTTATGTGTCATCACAAAGATTTTTCTTTTTCTTTTATAACTGTGAATTTCAATGCAAATTTGCTTTTACATATCTATCAGAAAATAATTTTCTTACAATTGGATAAAATTAACAATAAGAAGGCTTTACTAAATAAGCCCATGAATTCATGACAGATTCTTGAAGTACAGAGATCAAACCCAATACTATATGTGTTCATAAATTCCCGGGTCGGTCTCTCCTTATCGCTTTTTTTTCTACGACCATTGCAACGGCTCAAGAAGACTTGAACGGCGTCGAGAACAATTCCACTTTTATTCTCTCCGTTGATCAGAGAGAGAGAGAGAGACCAAGAGAAGAATGTTTGATGATCAGAGAGAGAGACCAAGAGCTTACTATGTTTTATGGATTCCTGTCTACTAAGCATCGAAGGGTGTGAGGAGAGAACTTGGAAAACATGCCAAAATTGTTGTTAAAACAAAGTAACAAAGCTAAGACTTTGCAACCAGACAAGATCAGCGAAAAAAGGTCTCTTCCACTGAAAGAGTCAATAAGACATTAACTAAGGTTAAAAGTATTTAACCATTTGCACCAAAAAAAAAACTAAGGTTAAAAGTCTAAAGCAGGAGCTATGTTCTGTTACTTTGTTTTAGCTTCGGTGTTTATTCAGTTATGTAATAACAGAAAAGCTCCAAACTTTATAAACCAAATATCTTTAATATCTCTTACTACAATTAGAAAGCTTTAAAGTCTTGAGCTTTCCGTTTCCTCTGCTTATCGTGTGATTCTTGTGGTCGTTAACTGCAGCATAAAGAACATAGCTTTAACGAAACATAAAAGCATAGAACATAGTCTAATATTGCCATGTAGCTTGTTGGTGAATTTCTAGCATTTTACATAAACTCAATGATGGCTTGTTTGTGTTCCCATGTGCTTTTCTTAGCTCAAGGATACTGAAATAGAGGTTTAATTGGTTGGCCTAACATCTTTTGTTTTTTATTGGGACACCGCTAAGTTTTGACCATCCTCCTCCGGGTGAGGTGATGGCTAAAACCACTTCAGAAGCTGATGCTGGTGGAGGAACTGACACGGCTCAATGAGGTAGCCAGCTTAGTGTAAAAGATAAGAGAGTTGTTGTGATCATATTTTACTTAGGCAAACAATCTCCTATTGTCTTGACCATTACCTCTCTCTTCTCAATGATTCAGTACTTTTGTAATAAATGATGTTGAAAACAAATAATCGGTAAACTCAGAAACAAAGTTGTATTCAAAGCGTACATTGCATACAGATGTAACAGTATGTGAGAGAGACAAGCCAGTTCTTGAAAAAACATGCTTCTTCGGCAAGAAACATGTCGGTGCTAACTGGTAAATCAAAAGTGGGTCCAAAGCTGAAGAAGACATCAAACAGAGTTAAAGGAAGAGTACATGTTTGACTATTGTCTCTAAGTTGGTTTTTTCGATGAAACATGTGAATGCCTCTATTAGTGACAAAAGGACAAACGATCAGAGTGGTACAGAAGGACTCTAAATTCTGATTGGTTTCAAATTGGGCGCACAGTTTCCTATACAGCAAATATAAACCCTAAATTCCAGTTTTACTGTACTATAACAAATATTAAAAAAACAAAACTTTTTAAAATAAACTTTTTTCTTGGTTTAAATAAGGAGGGGACTCGGAGGTTATAGCTATAGGCCGCCGCCTTGAAAATCCAGAAAGGCCATTGCTTTACGGTGAAGGTAGCCTTTGTGCTCTTTCTTTGTGAAAATGATTGTATGCTTACCGTGTTCTCTGTTCTTGATGATTTTAGGTGAAGAAGAAAGTTGAGAGAGACAAACGAGAAATGAAGTATGTTTTGGTGACAGGAGGAGTGGTGAGTGGGCTTGGTAAAGGAGTCACTGCTAGTAGCATTGGACTTCTCCTTCAAGCATCTGGCCTTCGTGTTACTTCCATTAAGATTGGTAGAGTTTCATTTTACATCCTCTGTTTCTCTCCACTCTGTGATTGCATGTAAACCATACTTATTACGCTAATTTGTATAAATGATGAAACTTAACTTTGTTGGTGAAGATGATCATTTTACGTTCTTTTATTGCGCAGATCCTTATCTTAATACTGATGCTGGAACAATGTCTCCGTTTGAGCATGGAGAAGTATTTGTCTTGGATGATGGTGGAGAGGTGGACTTGGACCTTGGAAACTATGAGCGGTTTTTAAACAGTACTTTGACCCGTGACAACAACTTAACAACCGGGAAGATATACCAGGTTACTTACTGTCTACCACCTCAATAGTAGCTAATCTCATGTTTAACAAACTTTTAGCTTTGATTTTTTTGCAGTCAGTTATTGACAAAGAAAGGAAAGGAGACTACCTCGGAAGAACTGTACAGGTTTCATACGTTATTAAACTTCATCTGGTTCTAGTTTGGTCCAGTGGTTTGAACAAAGCTTCTTCACTTTCTTTAAGGTGGTTCCGCATATTACTGACGCAATCCAAGAGTGGATTGAGCGAGTAGCTAACGTTCCTGTGGATGGGAAGGAAGGTCCTCCTGATGTCTGTGTTATCGAATTAGGCGGGACTATAGGTTACTCTTTGCTTGCTTATATTGTCAGAAGAAGAGAGGCTTTTGTTTATATAATGTTTTTATGTGTAGGTGATATTGAATCTATGCCCTTCATCGAGGCCCTCGGTCAATTCTCTTATAAAGCTGGTGAGCTGTGTGCTCAATGTTCGTATTAACTTTTTTTTGAATTTACTTGTTATCAGCTCCTTCACTTTCTGTCGTTTTGTTTCTTAGGACCTGATAACTTCTGCTTGGTTCATGTGAGCCTTGTGCCTGTTCTCAGTGTTGTTGGTGAACAGGTAAGTTTCTGTGCAGTGGAGATTCTATTTTTATTGATTTTGTAACAGTTGAGGTTTAACATCTGTGCTGCAGAAGACAAAGCCAACTCAGCATAGTGTGCGACGACTCAGGAGCCTTGGTTTGACACCAAATATCCTAGCATGTCGCAGCACGAAGGTAATTGTCTCTCCAATATTTCTCATGTGCTGTAGTGTTAACGACTATCCATAGTTTTTTTTTTCATTTTATCAGTTATTGTTTTGTAACAGGCACTTGAAGACAATGTCAAGACGAAGCTATCTCAGTTTTGCCATGTGCCTGTATGTGGTTTTTGTCTTCTAATCTAACCTCATAGTCTCCTAGAGCAGAGAGGTTATCTCTCGTCAAGTGAACACTATTTCTACTTTTCTTTGGTTTCATAGGAAGAGAATATTGTAACGCTCTATGATGTTCCAAATATCTGGCATGTTCCACTGCTTCTAAGGGTAAGTAAGTTTGTGCTTGAGTAGTTTCTAACCTTACTAATGAAACCCAAAAGGATCTTGTTGCGATGCTCTGATCTTTTGGTGTTCAAATTGTTTTCAAATAGGATCAAAAGGTTCATGAAGCAATCTTAAGAGAGTTGAACCTCCTTGGGTTTGTCTCTATACCATGTTTTCGATTTTCCTTTGTCTATAAGTGTAAATTTATTCTGCTCTAGGTTCCACTATCACACATAAGCTTGTTTGAGATGACTTTTTCTCAACTGAGTGACATTTGTCTCTTTGCAGCAAAACTGTAGAGGCTGACGTGACAGAATGGACTGCAAGAACTAAAATTTATGATACACTGCAAGATCCTGTTAGTCAACTTTTTCTATATATGATGCCAATGTGTCTAAGAGCTTGATTGGCAGAGCATTAGCATTATGCTCCTTATTATCCAATCAATATTTCATAAAAGCATTTAGAAAAGCATTTACAAGATGCTAATGCTCTCCAAATGCTCTTTGCTCAATATTCTCATATGAAGCTTTTGAAATAACATTTGCATTTTGAATTTATATATATTCAAAAATAATTATATGTAATTAAATTATGTGTGTTTAATAATATAAAAAATATGCTTATAATCAAAAATAAATTTATATTTAAAAAAGGCTAAAATTTGTGATTAATTATTTTTTTTTTTTTAAAATAACAATATTTCACATTTAAAATACAATAAAACTTTATATAGTTACACATATCATTCATTATTTTTAATAAAATACATAAAATAATATATATTTATATATTATAAAATAAACACATTTATATTTATAAATAAATAAATTATATGTCATAGATTATTTTTTATGATAATGTTATATATGGATCATTTATTTCTCAACCAATAAATAAATAATGATAATTTTTATATAAATTACTTTTTAAAATTTATTTATTTTATTTAATATTATCAAAATTATTTTTTTCCAAAAATAAATTTTATTTTTAAATAGTTTTTTTATTTTTTAAATAACACTATTTCACATTTAAAAATTAATTTAATTTATAAAATTAAATAAGATTCATTATTTTTTAATAATAAATATATTATTAATATATATTATAATTTAATATATATTATTTTAAAATAAATATATTATATACCAACTTTTATGATAATTTTAAAATTATATAATGCTACTGCTCTACCAATCACTTTATTAAAAAATTTAGTGAGAACATACAGCTTATACGGCATACTGCTTCTACAGCATTCTGCTACTGCTTCTTCATCTGTTGTACCAATCGAGGCCTAAATATAATGGAACCCATTGTTGATTCTCAATGGTCTTCTATTACAGGTCAAAATTGCTATGGTTGGAAAGTACACTGGCCTTACTGATTCTTACCTCTCCGTGTTGAAGGTAAGTAAAAATCTCTCTAACCTGATCAAACCATTGACCCCAACCTTTAGTTCATGCCCTCATTTGTCTGCAGGCCCTTTTGCATGCTTCTGTGGCATGTCACAAGAAGCTTGTTGTAGAGTGGGTTGCAGCCAGTGACCTTGAAGAGATTACAGCACAGGAAGTGAGTCTTGTCTTCTTTGCTCTCATTTTGTATTGAATCTCATGAGCCTTTGTACGGCTTACCATTGCAGGCGCCAGATGTCCATAAAGCTGCATGGGATCTTTTGAAGGTAAGACAATTTTAACAAAGTCTGCCACACCAATTCAGTAAGCATGAATGACTCAGAGCATTGTTCTTGTTGCAGGGTGCTGATGGGATTCTAGTACCAGGAGGTTTTGGTGACAGAGGAGTGCAAGGAAAGATACTAGCTACAAAGTACGCACGTGAAAATCAAGTCCCTTTCCTTGGCATATGTCTAGGAATGCAGCTGGCTGTTGTTGAATTTGCCCGTTCCGTTCTTGGCTTTGAGGATGCAAACAGCACAGAGTTTGAACCAGAAACTTCAAGCCCTTGCGTCATATTTATGCCAGAAGTACTAGACCGTATCATCTTTTCATTTGACTGATTACATGGTTTCAGTTTCTCAAGTGTCTTCTTCATTCTATTTTTTTAAGGGATCCACGACTCATATGGGAGGCACAATGCGCTTAGGGTCAAGGAGGACTCACTTTCAGGTTCCTGATTGCAAGTCTGCCAAGTTGTAAGTAACACATTTAAGATATACTAGCACATGATATAGCTCTTAGGACTCACTTCTTATGATTATTTTTTAGGTACGGTAATGCAAAGTTTGTTGATGAGAGACACCGTCACAGATATGAGGTAATATCTTTTTGCTGCATTTCTTCTATTCTGCATATTTTGAGCTCTCTCCTGAGTTTTGAAAGTGGAATGTTTCTTTTTAATGCCAGGTGAATCCAGATATGATATCAGAAATTGAGAATGCTGGGCTCTCATTTGTTGGCAAGGATGAGACTGGGCGTCGTATGGAGGTAATATACTCTTAAGAACCTCCTGTTTAATGTGGAAGTGAGCTTAGAACAGTAATTGAATGCTTTCATGTTGTTGTTATGTGTAGATAGTGGAACTACAAAGCCATCCATACTTTGTGGGTGTTCAGTTCCACCCTGAGTTTAAGTCAAGACCTGGAAAACCTTCTGCATTGTTTGTTGGTAATTTCTTGGTTATATTAGCATTTAGACAAGAACATGTGGTGATGGTGTTTACTAAGAAACACTTATGATACAAACAGGTCTTATAGCAGCAGCGTCTGGGTGTTTAGAAGCAATTCTGCAAGCAAGTGGCAAAGTGAACAAAGTTTCTACGAACACAAGAGTGGCTAATGGACCAGCAATGGGGAGTGTTTACCAGAACAGCAATGTGTATAGCAATGGAAACGGGTTGCATCACTGATTCAAGAAAATAGCAAATTTTACTGCATTTTTGTAGCTCTCTTGTCTTTTTTTTTCTTCCTTAAAATAAAACCAATTTGCATGTATAGAGCCTGAGTTTGTTTCCTTGTCTTGTTGTTATGTTTTGGGGATAGACATGATCCATGGATGTGAAATATGCTTCATGTTCTTGGTTTATTTTGCCTTTTCTAGTTAAAAGTAATAAACATCTATATTCTAGTGTGCTTTTTTTTGAGTACTAAATAACATGCAATGTTTAGAAATAGCTAGATGATGTTAGATGGTCTATAGAAAATTAACCCCTCTATTTCAGAAAGAAAAAAGAATAAGGTTTAAAATTTTCATACATACAAATTTAAAAAAAATAATAAATTTTGATTATTAGTGTATTTTTTTCTAATTAATTATTTTGTAACTTTTAACTAATAAATCTTCAGTAAAAATGTACAATTCTATTTCTGAATTTGAAAACTTAGCACTAAATAATCATATATATAATGCCACACTTTTCTCTCTTTTGAGAGTGTCCACGTCAGATTATTTTAATGGCTGTGGGACCCGCGCTATTTCCGGTTTTTTGGTCGACGAGTTTGGTCTGATTTGTGTAAGCTTTGGTTTGATAAAATGGTGAAACTCTGCGTTTTGGCTTCATCCAGTTAGGGCTTCATTCCACAACTCAGCCTCGCCGTCTCCGCTTTTTAATCTATGAAGCTAATGATTTCTCCTCTCATCTCTTTATCTCCCTTTTTGTTCAACGTATTTTTTCTTTTAATTCGCCATTATTCACATTAAACCCAGAAAGATGTGGACCTTTCTGTTTCTTTCACGTCAGTCTATAACTAGGAGAAGGTTGAGAGCAGGATGGATCTTCATCTCCACTCCGCAAGCTTCGTGCCCAACCTCTAACCCTCTCATTCCAACCTCTTCCGGCGTCACGATCCCGTCCCGGAATCCGCTGCTCTGTTTCGGCCGGCGAGACCACGAAACGACTCCGTGGAAGATGTCCCTGACATATCATGGGGCTGCGATATAGATTCAGTCCAAAACGTCACTTCTCTTCAGATATGGTTCTCCGGTTCAGGCCCCCTGCCGCAGAAAATTGCTCTCGACAGAGTCGACATCGGAGAGAGAGGACTCGAATAAAAAGAATAAGCTGAAAAATAAAGAAAAAGAAACTCACCAGTGATTATGGCTGTTGTGGAACGAGGGTTACAGTTCTCCGTTACCGCATCCGCTGGAATCGATTACCTTCGCAGTCGATGACAATTCTCACGGAGTAACCACGAACAAGAAGCCGCTTAACAATTGGGCGACCAAGGTAGGAAACGCCGTAGCAAAGTAAGTAATTTCCATAAAATAGAAAAAGTAGAATGGAATCTGTTAGATTAATATTTAGACAGGTTACATTCAGAAATCTGTCAGATTAATATTTTCTTTGGTTATTTTACTTTGAACGTGACTTCTTGTGAAAATGTGTTCTATAAAGCTTGTATGATTGATTCGCTGCATCCCTGAGACAAGTCAGCTGTCCAACATGCTCAACACTACTGACTATGGATTGGATTGCTAAATTTGACATTGAGCAGCAAGCAAACAAGACAACAATTAAAGGATTTAGAGCCTTAAGCATTTTGAATCGGATCATGCTCGATGATTTTCAGACAAGTACAAAGATTGAGGCTTTGGTATGTACTCTTAAATATTTATATTTACAGCTTATCTACACCCTGTTACGTTTCTTTTGCATTTTGAGCCTCTTTCTTTGTTTAACGATTTTGTGATCGAGTCTGTTTGCAGAGGGAAGAAATAAGGCTCATGGTCGAAAGAGAGGGGTCTGCAAAAGCAATAGCTTTCAGCCAGTTCACATCATTTTTGGATCTGATAAACTACACCCTCGGGAAGGTAATATCAAGAGCAACACACTATGCTATGGATATGCTAGCAACACACTATGCTATGAATATGTTATTCTTTAAACATTAGTTTTAATGAGAGTGAAACATTCTTTCAGTGTAGGTTTGGTTGAAACCAACTGGGTGGGAAGCATGTCAATGGCAGCTAGAGATGTTTCTATCAATAAATTCAAGGAAAATCCTAATTGCAAAGTTTTCTTGATGAGTTTGAA
>NW_026616318.1:0-26955 GCF_000801105.2 Raphanus sativus | reverse complement strand
CACTTGAGGATGCAACGGGGCTTACAGTAAATGGAGACATTGATGTCCACTCAGTTGTTGTTGCCTCTCTGCCAACATCACATCCCAGCTTTGCTCCCCAAAGGCATCTCGAGTTGTCAAAGAGATGGAAGGCACCTTTGGTTCCCGATGGGCCTGTGGAGCTTTTTATCGGTATTCTTTCCGCAGGCAATCATTTCGGAGAACGGATGGCTGTGAGGAAGTCGTGGATGCAGCATGTTCTTATCACATCTTCGAAAGTTGTTGCTCGTTTCTTTGTGGCACTCGTAAGTTGGATTCTACATTGTTCATCTCGTGTAAGAGTTGTTGTCTTATTGTATCTGTTATGTGTATTTAACAGCATGGGAGGAAAGAAGTGAATGTGGAACTGAAGAAAGAAGCAGAGTACTTTGGGGACATTGTGCTTGTTCCTTACATGGATAGCTATGATCTTGTTGTGCTGAAAACTGTTGCAATATGTGAACACGGAGTGAGTTTTAATCAGATCTTATTATAGGACATGGCTTTCCACATAATCGTTCTTGATTGGTTGAAAACAAATGACTTTTGATTTGGTGCAGGCTTTTGCATTCTCTGCAAAGTACATAATGAAGTGTGATGATGATACGTTTGTAAAACTCGGCGCAGTGATCAACGAAGTGAAGAAAGTACCCGAAGGTAGAAGCTTGTACATTGGTAACATGAATTATTACCACAAGCCTCTCCGTGGGGGTAAATGGGCAGTCACTTACGAGGTATATACATTCTTATGCATCACACTCCATCCATCATATAGTAAAACGGTGTTGAGTGTTTTGTTAAATGACAGGAATGGCCAGAGGAGGACTATCCGCCCTATGCAAATGGACCTGGATATGTTCTATCTTCTGACATTGCACGCTTCATCGTGGGAGAGTTTGAGAGACACAGATTACGGGTAAGAAGCAGAAGAGAGAATCATTAACTAAACATCTCTTTTTCACTTATCTAATACTGTTAACATACACCACCAGCTGTTCAAGATGGAGGATGTAAGTGTGGGAATGTGGGTGGAGCATTTCAAAAACACATCAAACCCAGTGGACTATAGGCACAGTCTGAGATTTTGTCAGTTTGGTTGTGTTGAGAACTACTACACAGCTCATTACCAGTCGCCAAGACAGATGATATGCTTATGGGACAAGCTCTTAAGACAGAACAAGCCAGAGTGTTGTAACATGAGATGATTGATTATCGAGGGAAACAGCCATGTGTGTTTTTGAGATATAATATGCTTTCAAGCGTGCGTTGAAAGACTAATGCCGATTAAGGAAACCAATTTTGCAAAGCTCACACATAGAGAGACTCTGGAGTTTTGGTCTGCAATCTTCAAGCCATCTAAATCTGTAGAACAAACGGAGAGAAGAGTAAACAAAGACGCATATATAGTCTAGTCATACATTCACTTTGTTTGTGAATCAATTTGATTTATTTTCATTTGTATAAAACCTATTTCTTAAATCTAATTGAAATTTTGTTCTTTTTTACTTTCACAACATCATTGGCACAGAGCAAGAAACAGTTAGGTCCTTTATATGGATTCTCCATGAAATACCTAAGTTGTCTCCATCTGGAAACTTCCATCCTTTGAAACCATTTACACTAACAAAGCCATCAGAATCAGACAAGTTGCAGCGGCTCGGCCTAACCACTCTATAAACACCATTGCTTGTGAGCGAGTAGATGTCTTTGTTATTGTCCTCGCCAAAGGAGAAGATAAACCTGCAGTTAACGGACCACTCTAATCTGAAGCAGTTTCAAGCTATGAACATTTCCAACAAGGGTTGTGCTTCTGTTGTGAAGTCAAATCCTTTGTGCTGTAAGTACAATGTGCCTAAACATTCTGCAAATGTTTTCATTATGAAGTTTTGCAAACTTTCTACCTGATCTGTGATGTTACAGAGATATTCAGGTCAGCAGTCTATTCCAATCCTCTGCAGGTCAACCGGTTCAGCAAACACTTATTTGACTTGATTCATTTTCATCTATGTTTTGGTCCTTTTGGATTTTCTAGGAACTTTATGAGACTTCAAAAGTAGGTCTGAACTTAGTAAAGCAAGTAAACCATCACCAAGTTCTCGATTAAAGAGTAATTTCAACATTTATTGGAAGGAATGCCTGTACACTTCACAAAACAAGATTCACAATTGTGAAAAAAGGGAGACAAAGATCTCTCAGCCTTCTTCCTTCCCATCTCAAAACACAGACGTATGGAATAGAAATATAAGTTACAGACAACTTATACAGGTAAAGCGATATGATAGATGTACACCTTTGGGTATCATAAGCTCGGTATTCATCTTCTTATGTATTCTTATTCACAAGTATTCTATCGACGATGCAGCCTCTTCACAAGGATCTGTCGATAGAGCGTCTTTGTCCGAAAGAACAGAACAATGGCAACAAGAAACCCAAAGAAGGCGACAGAAGCCATTATAACAAAGGACAGCCTGAAGCAGTGAGGGCCAAAACATTTGTTCCATACCCCAGAAGCAGCCTTGTCATAGAAATAACCGATCAATCTTACAGAGAAGATATATGAACCGATGGGACTGGCTATGGATATGGTGTTGAAGATGGTTCCCATGTGTCGAACTCCGAACAGTTCTGAGGTGATTGTAGGCATCAGCGACCACTGTGAACCATAGCAAACACCCACAATAACAGAACCGACATAAAGGTTCCCTTGAAAACCAGAGGCTATGATTAGATGGCCTATGGTCATGGTTCCAAGAGTTGCGGCCATTAGCAGTGGACGAGGCCATCCTTTCTTGTGAAGCATCGCATCTGAGGCGTAACCGGCTCCAAATCTACCGAGAAAGTTCCATATACTCCACAAGGAGACCAGTGAGTTTATCTCAACGGGTGAGTATCTAAGAGACTCACCTATTTGTCGGATGTTGTTTATCGTCGAAAGTCCAGAGCCCATTCCACAGATCATGGCGAGAAACAACAACCAGAAGCTTAGGCTTTTCATAGCTTGCAGAAGATTCATGTTCTCGGTTTGACTGTCGCCTGCATCGCTTTGGCTAACGGACGCTGCTGCTTTGGGACTGTTTATGAGAGGGGCTTTATCAGGCAACGCTGTTTTCTCCGTGCGTTCACGACGTGCTCTTGTCGCAATAACTAGAGGCAAAGCAAGAAGAAGGACGAGACATACAAGCGTGACGACATTGGCCACTGACGACAAACCAAAGGTGTTTTTCACAATGATAACGATCATAAGATAAGCTGCAATGGTAAGAGATACAGCTGAAAGACCATCTAAATGCTTCTTATCATCAGCCGTGCTCGTCTCGTAGATCCTAACCAAAGGCATGGCTAAGAGGGAGAGAAGTGTCGGAGTTACAGCCAGCAAAAGAATGAAGCTCGCCGGATCTCCACCGCACAGTGTCTCGTACAGTTGAATCAGTATCGCTCCACTTAGACCAAGAAAACCCTGCCAATATATAAGGAGAAAGAGATAAGCTTGGCTGCTTCACTATGATGATAAACAAACCAAACAGAGCAAAAAAACACTTTACGCAAAGACTATGTATTACTTGAACAACAGGGCCAGCCAGATGAAACTATTAGCTACATGCCCTCAAAATTTTTAAAGAAAATTACATAGATAGACATTGGCCACCAAATTTGGAAAAGAAAGTAAAAAACTATTAAACCTTTTACTAAACCCCCTACAGCACCCAAAAATCTCAGGGCCCAGAGTCCCATCCAATACATAACCTTTATTCTGATGAATCATCTAAAAAAAAATAACCCAACAATCTAAGACTTCCCACCAAGATGGAATCAATAGAACATCATCTACACCACAAAAAGCTTTCACCTTGCATATAAGATAGCTCCCACAACTATTACTAAAGTCTCCCCATTACTAAACAATCTACACAACGAGAAATTTGAACAGCTACAGTAAAAGTGTTGTCACCTTCATGATGCCAACGGCAGTACCACCATAGTCAGCGAAATTCTCCACAGCACTCACAACGTTAGCCGTATTAAAGAACGTCTGCGACTGCGCCGCTACGAACATAAAGAGGCACATCAGCGGCACCGGCGGCTTCCTGATCATCCCGGTGACGGAAGCCCACATGAGGAAGTAACCTGCGAAGCACTGAATCGCTCCGACAGCAAGCACCACCCAGGGACCTCCTCCTCCGCTTGCTCCACGTCCGCGGCGGCGGTTGGAGGTGACGTATGTGTAGAGAAGCCCGGAGAAAACTCCGGCGTTGGCGCCGATGTCTTTGAAGACGGAGACGGTGTCGAGGGTGGATTGATCGTAGGATTGGGTTGATTTTAGAGCGGCGGAGTAGATTCCGAATGTGTAGGAGGCGCCGCTCGTGCACTGTATCCAGATGCTGGCCGCCATAGCCACCCATTTCGTCCTTAGGATCTCCATCGCCGCCGGGGGTGAGAGTTTAATGACGAAGCCAACACGTTACGGTAGATATTATTTGAAAAAAATGAATTTGACAGATAATATACACCTTTTTTTTACGAAGGAAAAAAAAGCTTCAGCCTCTCTCTACAAATTTTGCTCCGTCTTCTCTCTAGAGACAACCGACGAATTTAAAGCTTCCGGCCGGCGGGGTAGGTTTCCACAGCCACCGCCGGTCCGGTCTGTCCGCCTCTACTGTTTTTTCTTTTCTTGTTTAGTTTTTTTAGGAGTTATCATCTGCTTCCGATGGCGCATCATTCTTTCGGTGGCCGGTCGGTTCTGTCTTCGGTGTTGTACCTACTACAAAGGGTAAACGGTCGGCTTAAGGTTCTGGTGCCGTGTGATGGTTTTGTTCTCGCCGGCGGTTCTTTTATCGGAAAGTCCGATTAGAGATTTGGTGTTTCGGGTGGCTTCGCTTCGGGATGAGATCCCGTTTAGTCTCGGTGAAGCTCTCCGAAGCCTAGGAGAGAAGAAGATGGATCTGGAGGCTCGGGAGGCGATCTCGGGACTGTCCCGATGATGATCTCTGCCTAGTTTGAGCTCCGGTATCGATGTTGTTCGACGCGGTGGTTCTGGCTCCGGAGAGACCCGGCGAAGCAGTAGTTTGCTTCGTTTTCTCCGATGTCGGCCTCGGTCGGTGGGTCGTGACTCGATGGAAGTGCGACGCGTGTATCGACGATGATGTGGTTTCAATACGTGAGCGTCCATGCGTGTTCTTTGACGCGTGGTTTGGCGCGCCGCGTGGGTTTGGAGACTGGGTTTCGGCCCATGGATTGTCTCCTTTAACTGCCCTGGGTTTTGGGCTTTTATGTTTGTGTTTTGTTTGTGTATTCTCGTTTCTGGGCTTTTAAGTCCATAATAAAATCTTGGCAAAAAAAACATATACACCTTTTTTTATTAATTATTAATGGGCTGACAATATTAGGATCGTTGGCCCATGTGAGCCCAATTAACTGGAAGGAGTGGCGAGGCACGTGTTGTCACGGCTCGTTGTGATTAATTTTCCTGAGCAGCATTGATCTCTCTTTGGTTAGATTTCTTTATTCAAATAGTTTTTGAGTTTGTCCTTTATGAATAAAGTTATGTTATATTCTTTTTTGTGAATAAGTAAGGTTTTGTTACGTTTTTTTCATGAATAATCTATGGTTATTACATATTACATTTACATTAGAATGCTTTCTTTTTTCAATAGATTTTATATGACTAAGTTGTGAATTAAAGAACAATGTGCTATAAGAGAGAGGTATTGTTTTCCGTTGTACACATAGAGTTGTTTTACATTATGCACCGGAGAGGTATTGTTTGTGCGGTGAATATAGCAATTTGGCTAAATCTGGTCATGGTTACTTAGGTGATCGGGTTGATCTAAATGTTTGGGAGAGTAAAAAATGAGACTCTTTAAGTTTTGCTCACTAGATTGATGTATAGTGATCAACGCCATAACATTCTCGGCAAGAAACCAGCACGTAGTAATGTTGTAATGTTGATTATAGCAGATTCTGATTTCGAAAGCACAATGTTGGATCTAAAATACAAGGGATGCACTATACTTCTAGCCCTTCTTCCTGAGGAAGCGAATCAAGATTTCATTAATGACTTTCATGTAGTATGACACATGTCAGGTTTGGTTCAAGGAGGTGGACCTATGTATTGGGGGCAGAACTAATGATTTGGGAAGGAATGGAATAACGGAAGGTTTTAGGCAGACTTGATAATTGTTTAATGTGTGAAGAACATTGTTTGTTTGTTTGTGTAAGAGTATTGTGCAAAAATTAGCTCTAACTATGAGTTGTTGTCTAGTTTATGTTTTATGAACTCTTAATGAGATTCACTATTAAAGTAAAAAAAAAAACCTGTGTATCAGTAATTCAGCATGTATACAACTGTTATGTTTGATTGACAAGGAAAAATGAACTCTGAAATAGACACTGGCAACTTGGCAAAATCTCTTTCTCGGCTTTATACTAAATAAGATATAAAGGGTAGGGCTGGGCGTTCGGGTACCCATTCGGGTTTCGGTTCAGTCCATTCGGATTTCGGATTTTCGGGGTCAAAGATTTCAACCCCATTCGGATATTTCTAAATTTTGGTTCGGGTTCGGTTCGGATCTTTGCGGGTTCGGTTCGGGTTCGGATAACCCATTTAAAATGTTTTTAAATTTTCAAAATTCATTATATACTTTAAATTTTCAAAATCTATAAGAAAGATAATATATTACATATAAATTTTCATAACATATATGTCAAAATACCTTAATTTAATATATATATTGGTTTTCTTTGAATATTTGGATAAATAATCAATAGATATTTAACTATTTTTGGTATTTTCAGTATACTTTAGCTATTTTAAACATTTATTTTTGACTATTTGCATATATTTTTCAAGTATTTTGGAAAACTTAAAGGTATCTTATATATTTTTAATATTTTAATATATATTATATATAAAAAATATATATATTTAAGTATATAAATTTATTTCGGATACATTCGGGTACCCAAAATACTTCGGTTCGGATCGGGTTCGGTTTCGGTTATTTAAATACCGAAATTTTGAACCCGTTCGGATATTTAATCAATTTCGGTTCGGGTTCGGTACTACTTTTTCGGATCGGGTTCGGTTCGGTTTTTTGAGTTCGGATTATTTGCCCATCCCTAATAAAGGGTATCGCTCTTCTCCAGGGATCCAGACTCTATTCAGCCAGAAAAAAATGGTAAATTGCTAACTTTTAGGCTCCTTTAGATCTCCAGTTTTCCTTCTCCATTCACATCATTGTAGTAGAATCAGGACATGGTGGTAAGGAAACTGTTTTGTAACACTTGATGTTTGTACAAACATAAAACATACAACAAAACATTCCAATATTTAATAAATATGGGTCTTATTATCACCCTGAAAGATTGATTTATATACTCCCATTACATCCCATTGCAAGAGGAGATAATGTCCACATGATAACAAAAAAATCTGGAGATAAAACTCCAGTTATCACTAACCATAAACCTTGAACCTTATGACATACAAAACCAAGCCACTGAGACTAGCCAAAGTCTAATAATTGAATAGGCTTTAAAAATAAGAAAAACAAAAACAACTAATCTACAACTAGAGCAAATGCATCCTCTCAACATATGATGATTCAAGCAACCATTTCTTGAGAGGCTCTCCGCATCCAACAAAACAGCCTGAGTTCCCATTCTCAGTGAAAAACGGGAAGTTGAACATGTTGAGCAGTTCCTCAACTGCTTGTCTCACCATTGAAGTGCCTGTGACCCTACTTCTTCTTCCCCAACCAGTTACTATATCAATCCTTGAAGGACATTCTCCTGAAACCAACATCTGCTTACGGAACCACGCAAGTGTCCTAGACAGTGCTGTCACTGCAGTTCCTTCTGACATTACATGGAGATTTATAAGCCAATAGCTGCAGCTTTTCTCCCTCAACGCATCTGGATACACATTCTTGAATGCAGCCACCTCCCAGACCGAGCCTGCCTCTTCTTTCAGACCTGACTTGTGGAGAAAATCCACTACTGCATCCATGAGACCTCTCTTACTCTCTCTGTCCTCGCTGTGCATGTAATCAAGGAAGTTGCTGACATGGTCACGCACGTTTTGGCCATCGGTACCTGCAGGTGGCATTTTGAGGAGAAACATGTGTGCCGGATGACCTGAGACTGCCATTAGCTGACCACAGAATCCCAAGTCAAAATTTGAACGAGCATCTGTGCAACAGCTTAAGAGCAACGTGTATGTCTGCAAAGAAGACTGTAGACCAAGCGCCAACATACTCTGCAATAAATTATAAGCTTCAGACAGCCTGTGAACCCTAAGGAAAGTGCTGAGAAGAGAGTTGCATGTAGGAACATTAGGTCGCAGACCAGCGTGAAGCATTGCTTGATACCACTGCCAAGCCTTGTCCACATTGCCAGCTTTTCCCCACAAGTCCACCAAAAGACCGTAGACCGGTTCATCAGGAACCCAGTTCTTACGCTGCATCTCAGTGAAAACAGCCTCTGCTTCCTCTAGATATCCACAGTGCCCAAGCACCTCCATAACTATACTGTAAGTCACTTTGTCAGGTTGAAACCCGGCATCTTTCATGTCACGGTAGAGCTTCAACGCACTCTGATAGTTCCTCGCCTTGGCGTGCAAAGCTATCATGATGTTGAATGTGACCAAGTTAGGAGTACAGCCTTGACCAACCATTTCACAGAAGAGCCTATGTGCAGCAGGTAAATGTCCGGCCTTTCCAAGACAGTTTATTATAACACTGTATGTGAAAGTATCAGGAGAGAGACCCGCTGCTTGCATTCTCTGATACATGTCCATGGCAATGTCAAGAAACCCAGCTTTAGCGTGGATGTCTATAAGTGTACAGTAAGTTACACGGTCAGGCTCACATCCAGCCTCTTGCATTTGGTTGAAAACATTCATAGCTTCTCTGAGGTAATTTGCACGGCCGTAGCTATGGATAAGCCGGTTATACGTGACGGTATTAGGCTGACACCCCTCTCTAACCATCTCATCGAGAAGCTTGTTTATCTCACCAAATTGCTTTGCACGACCAAGGTTACCTACCATAGTGGTATAAGTATGGCCATCATGCTTAAACCCAGGTTGCCTTTTTAGCCAATAGAAGAAACCAAGCGCATTAGTATAATTATCCATCTGCTTGAGAACTTGGTTTGCTTGGTATGCATCCACCCTCAAACCGACATTGTGAAGGGCCTCTTCAGCAGCAGGTCCCCATTTGAATCTCCGCAATATATTAGAAACATTCTCTACAACGTATCCAGAGTTACAATGCTGCCTAGTTGTTGGACCAGTCCCTGGTGTCACTCTCACCATTTCCCTTGAGGGCTTACTGAAACCTTCAGCCGGATATTTCATCGTCCTGTCATCTGAAGAATGCACGTTAAAGTCACAACCACCAGACGCATACCTGGTAGAGTCAGTATTGGTTCTTTGCGGCATGCTTTTCCTCTTTCCAGAGACAGTAGTTGTGTGTAAATCCTGAGGTTCAAAAGGCTTTCCTGCCACATCACTTGAAGGTTGCCTTAAGCCTGATCTTTCAGCTTCCTTAGGGTAGACTTTAGAGAGATCCTCTCTTCTGATGACTTTCACATTCGAAGACTTAACACTTGTAATAGGCCGAGAAGGGTCAACCATACAGCTTTTAGGCAAACCAACGACTTCAGTTCCATCGGTTAGAGGGATCTTATAGTTTGCTATATCCGAGAGGAAGTTCACAGCTCCAATACCAGCCTTGAACATCTGATCCCCAATAGGCGCCACCGTGTCTTCCTCAACAATAACGGGAACATGGGTTACAGAATCTGGTTTCACAGGCAAAACAGGAGAGGAAACATGCTGGGGAAGAAGAGACGGTCTGGCGAAATGTTCAACCTTGGCCTCTGCTGGTAATACATTTCCAGCTAGTCCAGCAGCTAAAGTCGAAGCTCTTTTCCCAGTCAGTACAGCTTCGTTTCTGGCTTGCTGGCGTCTCAAGACGCAGCTTTCATCGTCGGCAGATGTACAAGAGTTTCCATCAGCTGCACCAGATCTTGTTGTGCCACCAAGAAAAAAGGATCTCGCTGTACTGGAAAGATTACTAATCTGCTTTGCACGAATCATCGTCTGCAAATACAACAGAAACGAACCACAAGCTCAGAGAAGTCTAAAAAGATTCAAATATAAAACTAAAAGAGGGTGTTACCCTTTAAACTACCTTAGCAACCTAATACACACTACCTGATATCTCTCAGTCTCTCACCATATACATAATGTCAACGGAGCCACCGAAGCAGTAATTAAGGTTCAACGGTTGGTAGTGTAATCAAGCATTCAAGACATGAGTCTAAAAAAAAAATTCACATCTTATTAGCCATCTAGCTCTCTTTCACCCACAAAGCTGTATACCACCTCTATGTCCCTTAATAGTTAAATGAAACTAAGAAAATCTGTACATTAATTGTCCAAAAGTCACCCTTTGTCTTGTAATAATTCCACATAGACTAACTAAAACCATTGTTCTTTCAGCTTCTCATTAAAAGTATCATCTCCTTTTAACACACCATGTTCGAGATGCATTCTAGCTACTTTCTCAAAATCACTGAGCCTCTGGTAGAATTATCCACCATCTGATTCACATCCAAATCCTTAAAAACAAGTTGCTAAAACTAGAGTCAAAACGTTTTGAATACAGAACAGAAACTCTCATTAAAAACCCACAAATCTGACCCCTTTATTGCTAAGAAAAAAGCGAGATTTCCATCGGAAAAATGAAAGAGAGGGAAGCAGCGAGAGATCAAACGAGACTAGCAAAAAGTCTCTCACCTTCAGAAACGGTGCGGAGTTTGACTTCCTTCGTGTTGCTTCGTGTTCCCCAGATGACCCAAAAGGAGAAAAGAAATCGAATTTATCTTTCTCCCTCTGTAGCCGTCAAAATGTGAAAGCTTCAAGGTTCAACCTTTTGTGTTTGCTCTCCAAGCAAAATTGAGCAAGGGTCACGACTTTATTATGCCTTTTACTAATTTTATAAAATGTTTTTTTCCTTAACCTACCGGGCTTTTCAAGTACACCCCTATAATTTGATAAATATTCTATAACACCACGATAAATGTTTTATTTGACAACCAGGCCATTCAAATTTTAATCTGATCTCTACCATAACAATATCAGTGTTAATTAAAGCTTAACTAATCGTTAAAATAATAGTTTATCATATATATTGACTTCCCTGTTAAATCTTAAGTAACCAATGTTGGGTCAGAATTGGTAATTTACAAGTTAAGTGGTTGATTTGTGAGAATGAAAAAGACTATAGGAGGATTTAGCTATAAAAACGGTCTTTACTCTTTGTTCCCCTTTGTGCAACGTTTCAATGTTGCCCTCCCCAAATATCATTGTATACGTGGCGTTATTTTCCATGTCTTGAATACGACCCACAGCTTTGTTAGGTTAGTAAAGAGATGCGAGATTTAGTGGATATGATTCGTTGCAAAACTAAATATCCGCCGCTTACTTGATTTAGATTTGTAGAACGTTCTCAATCACTAAATATGTGGAAAAAAAAATCTTATAGAATATATGGAAATGATGCGACAAATATATTGTGGAATTAGAGATTTTAGTCTGTTGATTTATGGTAATACAATATAAACTCTCAAAATATTATAGATTTGCAATCAGGTAAGCCCATGATGATTATGAGATCATTTGCCTCTAGGCCTTTTATGTTCTTATCCAAGCATTTCGTTTAAGCTGAGAAGATATAATTTGGTTTTTGTATCAGTTAGTCCAACCAGCCCATTTTGTATTTTCTTGCTAGACCAACTATACTGAGATGTACATTATGTAGGTCATGTCTCGTACTATGTTATGGAATTTTATGCAGCTTTATTTAGTAAGTGACTCGTGAAAGGACAAAAAGAGCTCAGAACTTAAACATGTAATGGAAAGGAGTAGTAGAGATGTAGAAAAAGAGATTGTAAGATAGTGAGTGGAGACCCACTGAAACTAGGAGAAGAAAGACTGCTGGTGATTTCACGGCAGAGTATGAATCATTTATTTAAGTGTGATCAATTAATAAATCATTTCGGATTACAGAGTTAAGTACAGAAACATCTCTGTCGTTTGCTTCAAAATATAATAGTCAGGTCTCAAACTCGTACAATCTGATTATAAAACTCCGACAGAATCCGACTAATAAAATAACGAATCATAATATTAGTATGATAAAAATCATAGCTTTTAACTCTTAAACACAAAATGAATTTTATTCTATTCTCTTCCTCAGCTCAAGTAACATAAGAGACTTGGACACTAAAAAAAACACCCTTATATGAGCCGATCAGACAAGCTTGGCAACCGTCGGAAAAAACTAAGACTCGCCGTAGGCATTGTGTCCCTAAACATCGGATGCCTAAGATAGTAAAACCCAAGAGCCACCGCCACCATTTTCGCCGGAACAACATATAGAACTATTGTAATCACCAAACATATTGTAATGAACAACTTAGTTGCTCTCGGATCTCTCCAGCTAACCAACGCTTGAATCCGTTCTCCCTGCGCTGCAAAATCGCCTAGAATGGTCTGAACCCCCACAGCTAAGATCCTTAACCGATCATACCTAGCTCTGATTACTTCTGGTCTCCTTGAGCTTGGTACGGTGTCGAACTCTTCGTCTAGCTCATCAGGATCCACAGTTTCGGCTTGTGATAACCGGATATCCATACCAGCCGGTATCTTGGGTCTAAATCGGTAGTACCAAACTCCGATCATCACCACATACAAGAACGCTGTCGGGACAACCAAATCAGGGTACCATACAAGAACTAGATAAAGAATGTGGACTAGAACCGTCGTCACTGGATTCCTCCACCGTCGGATATTATCTAACCACTTAGCTAAACCCACCGCCCAAGCTAAAACCCCAACAATCCTATACCAATTCGCTTTGCTCTTCCTCATGCTCCACGAATGTGAATCCGCATCCAACATATACCGAACCACTTCCGGTCCCAACGGCGGTTCTGCTCTAGCCAGCCACGCGGCAACCATTTTGGTAGCCGCTCCTCTCAATGCATCCTGTTGTGCTACTCCTAGAGGCCTTATATAGTGCATCCTAGGTAGAAGTGGTTGTCCGTAAGCCGCGCAAACATCAGGTAGCAGCGACGGGCACGCAAACCGGACCGCCACTTCGATTTCACCCATCTTCTTCAGACCGCTAGGTAACAGAACAAGTAGAGGATACGAATTGGTGTACACTTTGTTACTCTCTAACGTCGAGACACGAATCCTTATCTTCCCTATCCGAGTATCAGGTCTATCATCGGAGACATCCGAGAACATCCTCCAGTTGTCGAATACCCCAACAGTTAAAACAGTGCAAGGATCATAAACCTGCCACGTGTACTGCTCGTGCCATCTCGGGTCGAAACTGTCAGTTATGGTTCGCGTCCGAACCCATTTCTTCCCGTACTTAGCGACACAGTAAGCATCAGTGGAGCCTTTCCCTCCGTTTTTAGCCTTCATCGGTAACAACCCACGAGCTCCGAGTATCCCCAGCTCAAGTACTCCGATCGGTGGTTTCCAGAGCTGCTTAGCCGTGGGACGGAAGTCACTACACACGTGCGCAGCTTCTTCAAGCACGTGATACCCACCTTCAAGACACAGTCTTAAGCTAATCCTCCCACAGTAAGGTCCTCCACCTTCTCCTTCCAAAGCATGCCATTTAGACGGCACGAAACGCTCATCGATTCTCTGCTCAATGGAGCTCACTGGTATCATCGCGTGCCCTAGAACCATCGGCTCTTTACTCGTCCTATCTTCAACCATCAGCATCAAACAGTCTTCCAACGGCTCCCCAGCTACGAAGATCATATCTTCGTGCCAATGAAACGAGCCACTGTGATTATTCATCGAGCCTCGCCGTGTACGTGCCGACTGAAACCCTAGCTGAGCTTTCACACGGACCTCAGGCGCCGTCAACGGCGGAAGATTCGGAGCGATGTGTAGATCCTGCGCCTCCAGAACAGTCACTCTCAAGTACCAGAGCTTCGGCGACTGGTACACCTTGGACCGAGTGTGCGCCACGTGCGGAGCGTCGGAGCTCCACGCCTCCGGGAAAGCCTCGTCTACCTGAGTGCCGATCCACACGGAGAGCTGGATATCGCCGGAGACTCTCCCGGAGTTCTGATCGGCGGCCGAGCCTTCGAGGCGGTACCACTGAGGAGCGAGCGGACTATCCGGCGGGTCGCGAACCGGAACCTCGGAGAGATCGAAACAAACACCGCCGAGGAAACTCTCCGACGAAGCGTCCCAGGCCGAGATTTCGAGAGTCGCGCCCGACGCGGCTGAGTCGGTTCGGTTATGTCCCAGCGCGAAGACCTGATTCCATGCCGGAGAATCCGTCGGTTCGCCAGGCCGGTTAACAGCCGGTTTAGACCTGACGAAATGGTTAGAAGTTCGTACTTTGACGTACGCGCTCTCGTTCGGCGGGAGCCCACGCGCTTTCACGATCCTCACGAAGAGGTACTGCATTGGCTCGACGAGGTTGCAAGGGTGGTGAGTAGTCTTCTTATCCATCGCGGCCTCCGAGGCTCCGATCTTGCTGCTGATAACCCTAGGGGAGAAATCTCCGTTAGGCCGTTTCGCGCGACTCTGATCCTGTCTCCGCCGGGAGGTCTCCCTACCTGCATCTTCCTCACCTCCGGCGGATAGCGATGCACCTCGTGATGAGGCGGAGACGGCGGTCGTGGTGGAGGATGGTTATCGCTGGGAGGACCCTGCATCACCTCCTGCGTCGGCGGAGGAGATTCCTCAACGATAACCACCGGCGGTTGCTGAGGTTCTTGGTAGCTATGACTCTGAGCCGATTCGAAAACCGGCGACGGTTTCTCCGGAGGTAGATTCTGCATCTGCTGCGGCGGAGGAGGAACAAACTGTTCGTCAGCTTCTCGTTGCGGCTGCGGCGGTTGTTGTTGTTGTTGCTCCATGTTCTCGTTGTCGCCGGCGACTTCGTCGTAATAGTAAATCTTGAGCCCAATCTCGCCGCGAATCCAGCTGAAGACGCTCTTCTTCTCGAGCGGGAAGTAGACGAGGCCTTCGTCGCCGCGTCTGGAGAACTGGCTCCCGTAGATCTTAACCCTGCCGAGGAAGTGGTTTTTCCGGCCGCCGCCGTTGCCGAAACGCTTGTCGTTGTAGACCTCGATGTCGAGCTCGTCGTAGTCCATGTTCTGGGGGTCGTTGACGGAGAAATCGAGCATCTCGTTCCAGATAGGGTTTAGGTCGCGGAACTTGGTGGAGGTTCGTTTCTTCTGGGCGTCGAAATCGACCACCACGTAGGCGCTCGAGCTTCCTTGGCCGTCTTTAGGGAGGAGGTTGCGGGCTTCTACTACTTCCACGACGAGTTTTCGCTGCATCCTCGAAGGCGGAGGATCTGATTGAAACGGCGTCGTGTTCATCGTTGAAAGAGAGAGAGAGTTTCGAACCTTTGTCACAGAGACGATAATCGCGGAAGAGAGAGAGAAAAAGAGAGGAGAAAGTGTGTTTTTTCGAGGCTATACTTTATTTATTTGAATTTGTTCTTCTTTCCTTAAAGCCATTTCTTCTTGTAATGTTTTTTTTGTTTTTCTTGCTTGTTTTGTACAAGTAATTTTAGTTTCTGTTACCAAATCTTGAGATTAGCTACTAAGCATACGGTCAATAAAATTATTGTTTTATGGATTGTTTTGCTGTATTACATTTGAAATGTTTTAACTAAATTTGTGAGTTAAAATTTGGTGTGTTTTATAAATGTATAAAGAACTCACTTCTACTGTCTAAACACCTAAATAGTTTTTATAAATTTCGCTAACTAAAACTTAGGTAGATCTAAAGAGAGATCATTGTAATTAAAAATTCTGTCAATATTTTATTCATGTTTCAATATAATTAATTGTTTAATTATTCTTAAAATTATTAAATTATTTAACAAAACTATAGTATTATGGTTAAGAGTTTTCAGGGTTTATTGAATTTTTCATTTAGTGGAATTCATCTCATTTCCTTTCTTTTATTTTTAATACTAAAACTCATAATGTTATAGCTAAAAACTATAAAAAGGAAATATAGACTTAGATTTATTGGTTAAATTAGTTAGAATATTAGATACAAATAAACCTAATTGTGGTGAAAGGCATAAAGGGGGAAAGAATATTAGCGTTAGCTAATGGGGAAATCTGATTCCATTCTCTATCGCCAAGCCTTCGTTTTATTCTTCCTTTTTACGTGTTCTCTGATTTTATTATTGTACTCTCTCATTTGTTTATTTTATTTTGTTCTTGATTCTTCATTTATTTTATTAAAGTCGCCATTACAATATTACATGAAAAGATTTGGCAACCAAGGCGGTTGGATGGAAACTTTAGTTATTTTAAAACACACAAGTTTCTTAATCTAATTTTTAAAAATTAACACAAAGATTATTAAAGTTTTCCATTTTAAGTTTGGAACTAGATCTTGATCCGCGCTTTGAAAAGCGCGGAATATTTTACGATGAAAAATTTCACTAATAACTTAACAAATATTTTGGTAATTTTTAAAAGTGTGTATTTAAAATATTTTTTGCATTTAAATCAGTGTTTTTAAATTCAACCCGATTGTGATTATACCGGTTAATTCGGAGATCTGACAATTCAATTTAGGTTTTTAAAATATTTATATTAAAAAAATTACTAAAACCCGAGATTAACCGATTGAACTATTGGATGACCGATATGTAATCTAATTTGATTTAAATTGTAATAATTTCATAATTTGTAATCTTATACTCCAAATTTTAAAGTTCATTATTTTAAAATTTATGAAATTATGATGTTTCTACAAAATTTTAAAAAGAAAATGATAGATATAACATAACTAAAATTAATTATTGTATTGTTAGGAAACATTGATAGTAATATAAAAATATATATTGTTTGGAAACATTGATAGTAGTATATAGAAATAAATATATTGTTTGGAAACATAGATAGTAATATAAAGAAAGAAACATTAATGATTTAATGTAAGTTTAACTATAAAGTATAAATGTGTATTTAATTTAAAAACTTACAAAATAAATGTTAGGTGCAATAGAATGTTTCTGTTTTAACTTTTAATAAGATAGATGTTTATATGCCACTTACCGTTTATTGGACTCGACTAACAAAATCCATACCATCATTTTAGGCCCAAACCTCCTCCCCCGGTTTTGCTCTATTGGTAAAATCAAGGTCATTGCTAATGCTATAGATTGTTCTTTTCATTTGAAGTCAGAGAAAAATGATCAATACTTGTGAGTTGTGACTTGAGAGAATCATTAAATGTTATGGGACTTTCACATAAATTACTATGCAGTGGGTTCTTATTTTATGAAGGAAAAACCAAGAAACTCTTGTTTTATTGCATATGAGTGCTACCACTTAATGTGAGGAGTGAAGTGGGTAGGGACCATTATGATCCTTGATTTTGTATCCCACACACAATACGATAAAGAATTTGGTTCCCTCGTGCTCTCGTCATTGCCATAGCCTTTGTTTATTTCTCGCACCACCTTTTCTGTGTGTTTGTTGTGAAAAATCCCGGTTTGGTTATAATAACCATAATCGGTTTGTTAAATATACCAATCCGGTTTTGTTGTGGGCAACACAAAAGTTACAATTTAGTCAAATAGGACATGAAAAGAAATAATGAAACATTATCTTTTCCAAACAGTATAAGCACATGTTTCAAACATCGTTTTCATAAAATTGAAAAAAAGCATCACCGTTTTCATTAAAGTTCTATTTTTCTTTATCACACAAGCCCTCTATGAAAAAGTGTTTTAGATGTGAAAATGATTACAACAAACAAACTACCTCAATACAAATTGACCAAAAGAAGAAATAAAGGTTTACATCAACACCTTAAACAAAATTAAAAGAAAAACTAAAAAATAAAAAAAATAATCACCAATCATACCTTTGGTTTTAGTTTTAGAGGTGTTCTGGACCTTAATTGATGGGCTAATTTGGTAGAAAACTAAGGAAGAGTGTAAAATTAAGTAAATGCCATAAACAGTAAAATTTAGAAAGCAATAGTGATATTGTAGAAAGCAAATTGACCTTATTATCCTTTTTGTAGAGAATAAGTGTCTAATGCTAAGTGTATAGGTTTGCAGTAGTAGGATTTTGTAGATATATACAAGATCTGGCAAAGATTTAGTTATATATCTAGAAAATAATGTAAATGCAAAATACATAAAACTAAATAAAAAAAAATAAAATTTTCTATTTTTCTTTCACCATTGCCGTCTTCATTCTCTTTCTTCATACTATTTTTCCTCTTCTGATTTTTTTTATTCTTCTAATGAATTCAAACAAATTAACTAAACCCTAAACCCTAAACTATAAACCCTAAACCCTAAATCCTAAACCCTAAATCCTAAACCCTAAACACTGGAACCCAAACTCTAATGTCTAACCCCTAAACCCAACCACTAATCACTATACCTTTATTATTATACCTAAACCCTATATATTTATTCTCAACTCTACCACATCCGCCCTAACGTAAGTGTAAATAAGTTATGTAGAAAACTAAATTCGTAGACGGTTTATAATCGATTTAACCGGCTAAAATCTTCGTTCACCTAAAATGATAATGTTTAAAAATTTCTATTAGCCGAATATTTTTTGAATGATCCGAGTGTTGTAACTGTTGACCGGACAATTCAATTGTTTATATATTTAAAGGTACATAAGTTAATAAATGCTTAACCTAAACAAAAATGTCTAATGCTTTGAATACTAAACCCTAAACTCAAAATACTAAACTTTAAATCCAATAGAAAGCTCGGAACCCAAAACCCTAGTCACTAAATCCTAAACCCTAAACCCAATAGGAACCCCAAAACCCAAACCCTAATCACTAAACCTAATCCAATAGGAACTCCTGAACCCAAACCCTAATGTCTAATCCCTAAACCAAAAAGACTAAACCCTAAACACAATAGTGATTAGACATTAGGTTTTGGGTTATTATATATGTTAGCCGTTTAACAATGGATTGTCATAAGTTATTAAATATGTTAGCCGTTTAACAATGGATTTCAAATCAAATTAAACAAATGTTATCAAATATATTAGCTGACTAACACTGAATTTCGCAAACTAATTCATAGATATATCTAAATATATGAATAAACTATTATAATCTATTGCAATTGTTAGCTGGTTAACAATAATTTTTTAATGTTATCAAATATGTTAGAAGGCTAACACTAAGTTGTTATATGTTATTAAATATGTTAGTCGACTAACACTAAATCTCACAAACTAAGTCATATATATATATATATATATATATATATATATATATATATATATATATATATATACTAGTGGTTGGCCCGCCCTACGGGCGGGATAAGTTTACACTAAATAAAATTATATTAAAATATATTTTCATTTTAATAAAAAATTAAATTTACTTTAAAATGAAATTATAAATATACAATATGTTTTTATTTTTTAAATTAGATTGTAATTTATTTTAGATTTTTGTTAGTTTGAGTTAAAAAGATCACTTTCACTTTTTTTGTTAGAACTATGAAATTTAAAAGTTAAGAAAAAAGTAGTGAATAATATTTCTTATTTTTCATTTCAATTTCACTTTGAAATAGTTGAAGAAAAATCTTAAAGTAAGAAAAACAAATTTAATCTTTTTAAGAGTATAACTTTAATACAATTACAATAATTGATTTTTTCACAATAATAAATTAGTCCACCTCCAAGATAAATCAACTGAAAAATAATATTTTAAAGTAATATATAAAGAGTTTCAATAATGTGACAAATAATAATTAATATATATTATTTAACAACAAATGATGTTTTATTACAGAATATATGAACACCTTCTCTTTTAAAACCCTGAATCATACGCGGCTGGTGCTCGTCCTGCTGCTATCCATGACCAAGAAAGAAGCTAGAACCAGAGCCAAAGGAGTAAACCGAGCCATCCTGCGTCACAGCTAGAACATAGTTCGGTCCCGTTGCAATTTGGACCACAGGGCCAATGCTTTGAAAAACTCAACTGCTTTGGGTACTGGACTGTCCAAGGTATTGTCATGGCCAAGGTGTCCGTGTGTGTTTGATCCACATGTAAACACATGCCCTTCCCTTGATAGAAACACAGTGAGGTGCAGCCCCGCAGCAACCTTGCACAGAAGAAGAGTTTGTCAATCTTTAGAATATCACTTTGTTTATACATAAGATTGGTAACTATCAGTCTTTACCTGCTTATAGGGAGTTCCCTTCAAAGCCTCAACAAACTTAGGCCTAAATATTGGACGGCTAGTATATAAGTGACCACAGAAATGCAATGAGTTATCCCGACATGTGAGAACCTGTGCCAGATTCCAAACAGATTAATGAACACGACAAGCAAAATATAGACTCAATAGGACAGGTTTTTGTATAAACAGAAGCTACCAACCTCTCCAGATTGCAATACGAATGAAGAATGATTCTGAGTGGCTGATACCTGAGCAACTTGAGCAGAGAACGGAAACTCTATAGATGTAAATGCTACGCATAGATTAGTTTCTGGGCCATGCGCAAGCACACCAGACAAACTCGAACCGCAAGAATAAACCTTTGAGTTGTTGGTTAAGCGGCGTGTGATAGCTTCCCATTGTAACGTGCATCTGCATAAAGAATGTAAGAAATGCATTTGTGACTTCTAAACCAAATTAATCACAGCTACACTCCTAAAATCACCTCTGTTTGGAGTGCATGAATATTTTTGAGATCTCTATTGGGAGTTTGAAGTAGTCTTCATAAACTTGGAACTATTGCAGAGCCTGCAATATTGACCAAAACATAAATTGCATATATACTTTCATGGTGAATTACTGTAAAAACATGAGAAGAATCGTAGGTATATCAGTTTTAACCTCATGATGTGAAGCCGTAGTATGTATGGTGTAGTCCATTAATCGAACCTGTATGGCCAGTGATCAGATCAAGTTTGAGCTTATTCTTGTCTATTGTTGTATAAGAATATGTGGTGGGGGAGTTAGACATGAGTCAGAAGATTCAGAACTGAGAGACAGCATGAGTTCATATATTGTCGATGAAACCTGATTAGAACATGCATCTTTTCCTTCCATCTCCAGCCAATCCTTTGCCTCCAGGTTATAACATGCATCTGTTTTGGTACAGTATCAATAGAGTATATTAACAGTAAGCAGTTCACCTTATTAAAAAAGTAAATCTGATCGAGGACCTATAAGGACGACAAAACATAAAGGAAATAGTTAGATAGAAGAAGCTTGGAGGAAACTAACGAAAGGTGTGTGGGTTCGAATCTTGTGATTAAATCAAGGTAACTAACCGTGTCCAGTGAGCTCTTCAGTATCTTCTTCAGCTTTGTCTTTGTCAAGTGTTTCATAAATTGTCACTTACATCATCTATACCTAGAAACATACAAAACAAACATGAAACATCCAATCTCCGAGATATCACCTCACAGTATTACAAAATGAATAGATATACTGTTTACGGTCACTTTCAGTTGTGTACACTGCTTCTGTATTCCTTGATCAATTTTGCTTCTTTTGCTGGTAATGAGTAGACGAAGAGAGTAATAATAGGGCTCATTGGGTCGCTCCGGATAGGATTCACTTCATGCGCAACCCTAACCGCCACATCGAAGTTACAAACGCCGTATTTAAAAAATAATTCTCACCAAACGCTAATCGCAATATCGTTCATTACATGATGCGAGGAAGAGAAAGTGCTAGAAACACATCATTCAACATTACCTCGAGAGCGATTCAATTCCACTCAACTGATGGATCCGGCAGAGTCTTGGCAGGTGCGAACGTACTGGAGGTGATCTAAGGACAGATACCTTTTCATCAAAGAGGACCATGTCAACTCCCATCAGCTCCCCAGAAGCGGAGGAGGGGCGTGACGACCAGATGGGAACAACGACCATAATTAAAATCAGAGCGGAAGATTTAGGACGACAACGTTGTTTCAGGTTGTGTTGTAAGAAAGAAGAAGTAGGTTTGATTCTGTTCAAGCAGCGAGATTTTTTTTTTTTGAGGAACGCAGCGAGATTTCTAGACTACGGTATTTTTACGAATCATAGAGGAAGATTTTAGATTTTGTTTTTCCAGGGATTTCATCTTTACAATTGGGAAGAAGGTAACTGAATTCAGCGTTATGGGAGAGATTGAAGGGCCGGAGTTAATGGTGAGAAACTGAGAACTGAGAAGTAGAGACAACGTTTCGTTGTCGAAGCAAAGCGTAACAAAAAGGTTTAGTTGTAGTGGATGGATTAGATGGGCTTTCTTGTGTTAAGACAAAGGCCAATTCCAAGAGAATTATTTTTCCCATACGAAAATGTGTTGCATCAGAGCGCTGACGTGGCAGCATTTGCCCCACCCTCCATAGTGACGTGGATTGCTGAGCATCCAAAGAAGTCTACTTTATATATTAAGATATATGAATAACTATTATGATATAAAGCTAATATTTACATTTATGTCCATCAAATGTTATTAGCCGGTTATAAAAATTAAATACCATGGCTAATAAATTATTTAACCATCTGTTGTGGTTTGTGACAATACCAAATAATATTATAGCCGTCTAACATAATTTATATTACAATGAGATTTCTAATGGATTAGAATTTTTTTTAATTATTTATAACGATTATCAAATATTGTTAGCCGGCTATAGACATTAAATACTATGGCTAATACTAAATTGAAGCACAAGATAGCAAGAAACTCTTAAGAAATTGAAGCACAAGATATCAACAAACTCTATTTCCTGAAATACAAGCAAAAGAAATTGAAGCACAAGATAGCAAGAAACTCTCAAGAAATCTGACAAAAATACTAAATTTTGCACATTTAATATGTTGATTTATGTTACAGGTTTACAGCCAAAACATAGCAAAATGGTAAATCTGCAACAAAAATTTACCAAAAAAAAGAATGAAGATACATAAAGCTAAACTATTTTCCCACAATTCAATCAAGACACGAACCTGCAAAGAAAACCAAATCAAAAACAAGAAACTCATAGGTCTTGCAAAAAAAACCCAAATCACACAGATACTTTAGAAAAAAAAAAGACCTATAAAGAAACCCAGAGACTTGCAAAGTCCTAAGGTTCATACTTATGGTTTTACCCAGACCCTTTCTCTTCAAGTAATAGCTCAGTTCCTTGTCAGTCAAGATGAAATCGAAACGCATGGTAAGGGAATACGCCACCATAGCAGTGGCCGGTGATGACTCAACAGCCATAAATTTGCGACACATTAAAGCAAAGAGTGTACTTGTTTCTATGGTTTCTTTCTTCTCCAAAGTTTAGTAGATGAATATCCAAAAAAGGCTATTGAGAGAGATGATTGTTGAGATGCAATAGCAAGAGAGATAACGATTTCAAATTTTGAAAACTTTGGTTAAAAACTAGAGTTCTGTTTCTATCTGAGATAAAAAGATATGAAAAATATGCTTGTCAGTGTAAAAGATCTTTGTGAATCTTTCTATAAGATTTTGCCTACTATTCTACTTCGTCTATATTGCTTATCGAGTAGGGGGTATCAGAGTCATATTTGAATTTGTACAGTGAGCAAAATAGTAGTATTTGGTATATTACTAAATAGCATATAATCTGTTGGTAAGAGTTCTAATTTCCCTTAATTGATTTGTTTTTTTACTTTTCATAGCACTATTTTTTAAGTTTTAGATTAATTAGAACATCTGCTTCTGATGAAAACATTAACGAATCCCATTAACAATGAAAGGCTTGGCCTATTAACATATAGGCCTGGCCTAATTACAACCAAGAAAGATATAATCAGAAAACCCCCTATGAACTTTCAACAAATATTATTTCTATTTACAAACGTAGACAAAATACACACTGATTCTCTATTGTAACCCCTTTCCACATACACTACAAAGATAAACAAATGTTGTTACTCCTCTTCAATTAATTGGGCTGCAGAGTTGTTGTTGTTGTTGCCTCAGATTCAATTGACTTGGTGAACTGCAGAAACAACCACACAAACGAATAAAAACAAGGTTTTTAGAAACAAACGTAGCGCAATGTTAAGTTACATTTCTGTTAACAACTCGAACCTGAGATATCTTTAGATCAAGCTCATTCCACTCTGAGGTTGGGTTGCTTCCTGCTACTATCCCTGTCCCGCATAGATTAATGCCCCAAGACCCTGTAACAATAATTAAAAAGAAACGATTCAGTCCCATTTGCTTAAACTTAGGAGAGTGTTTTTTATAAGATCAAATAAGATTTCTACCTTCTCCACTAGAGCTGATCTAATACCAACTGCAAACTCACTCTCCTCTCCACCAAAGAAACCAATAGGTCCAGCGTACATTCCTCTGTCAAATGATTCTGGGAGACGAGAAATGTTTTTAATACGAAAACTTGGAAGAAAAAAAACAAAGCATAAGATGGCAGAAACAAGAACAGAACAGGCAGATATTTTACCTATTTCCTTAATCAAAAGCCTAGCTTCTTCTGCTGGAAGCCCACAAACAGCTGGAGTTGGATGCAGAGCAGCCAAGATGTCAAACTGTATAGTAAGACATAAGACAAAAGGGTCAAACCTAATCTCTAAGGAATAGAAACTTCTGGAGATAACATTCAAGACTTTTAAATTCAAGTGATCTAGATGATTATGTGATATAAAACTATTCTCACCTCATCATCTTCCCTCCTAAGCCTCCCGGCTAATTGTGAATACAGGTGCTGCACTCTTGCAAGCTTCCTCACAGTCTTTTGGGGCTTAACAACTACCTTGTCACATATAGACTGCATAGCAGAAGAAAAGATAATAAGAAAAATAAATGAAACGAGTGCAAGGAGGGATTTCACAAAAAGAGTGAAAGCTGCAGAACAAGATGATTGAACTTACGTTTAACTTTTCTCTGATATTCTCTCGTACAATAGAGAACTCAAGGTCGTCTTTGGGGCTGCAGCAGTTTAGCAAACCACGTCAGTACACAAATGAGATCAGAGAAATGGATTCTACGATGGTTCAAAACAGTAGAGTAAAAGGAAAATTAACCTGGTTAGTAAGTCACGCTCTATCTCCATATCACGAGCCGTTGAAGCTGCTCGAGGCCTAGTTGCAGCCAAAGCTTCACTGCAGACACCTAACTGGTTCCTTTGGAAAAGCCTCTCAGGCTATTTCACAAACACACGAATATGTCAGCCTTGTTTCGTCCAAACAAGTGAGCTACAAATAAAATGTACCTAAAAAGACTAAATTATAACATACCGTGTTACCGATAAAAGCTGGTGCACCTGGTGGTTGAAGACAGAACTGATATGCATCATGCCCTTCACTCTGTCACACAATAATTATAATGAGATTTTAAGTCTTAAACATTGCTATATTCAGAGGTCAAAACACACACCTGTAACTGTGCAAGCCAAGCAATGGGATCAATGTCGGTATCTGTTATAACTCTGCTGTTGCGAGCAAGCACGACCTGATTTCACAAACAGAAAACAATCAGTTACAAACAAGAACCATAACTGAGTAAAGAACAGATAGAAGTCACTAAACTACCTTGCTGAGAGACGAACTCTTCTGCTTTATAATCTCCAAAGCCTTCTCTACAGCAGGGTAATACGCCCCTTTGGTAGGAACGTGATTCTTGCTAAGCACAGATACTCCAAGAGACTCCCTCCGTAACCTAACCACAACAGAAGAAACCTGACAACACAAAACAAAAGTCCTCCTTAGCATAAAGAGAGAGTCACATTCAATAACTTAAAGGAGAAACGGACTTGAATTCGAACCTGAAGCATAGTCTCCTGAAGTGATTCAATAGCATTCTCCAGCGTCCAAGAGAGTTCATCGTCCCAAGCAAGAGTTGCAGCCAGCATTGAGCTTCCACCAAACTCATTAAACTCAACCTGTAGCGTGAAATCAACCAATTAGTCAAAAGAAGTCCCGTGCTTTTTGTTAAGTAAAAAAAAAAGTCACGTGCTTTTATACCTGAGGCACTGCAAAGTAAAATGCGCCAAAGGGTTCCCACTCCACAGAGATCTTGCCGTTGGGATCAAACCGCATGCCACCATAGGCACGAATCAGAGGCGACTTTGACGAGAGAAACCTTCAGAAACAACTCAACAATCAGATATAAGCTGAGAAGCGAAGAACGTGTGGAGAACTCTGGTGAATCTCATTACCTTCGGATGGATCTCCAGTCGTCGTGAGAGAAGGGGTCTAGGTCACGGAAGAACACTGCGGAGCCGATTCCGGCGACGCTGACCAAATCGCGACCTGATGAGCCTCCAAGTCCGTTTCCGTTCGAGTTCTCTTCGTCGTTGGCCAAGTCGAGGAGGAGATCGGGACGACCGACGTCGCTGCGGCGGGAGAAGAAGCAGCGAGGTTGGATCTCGTTCTGAGCTTGAAGCCAGTCGATTGCTCCGATTTGCTGGTCGATTGGCACCTAAAACCAAACCAAACAAAACCGATATAATTTATGGTTCTTTGAGAAATTGCGCGGGAAAATGTTCGGTTCGGTTGAGGCCCACTCAAATCATTAAACCATTAGTACATTTCTAGCCTAATTAGTAATTAACGGTGGATTTTTGTCAGTTGACTGTCAACTCTGAACTTTTTCAGTTTGTCAAAAAAAGAACTCTGAACTTGGCAAAGTTAAATTGACTCAATGGAAATTAGTTCTTTTTTACGTCCACCGCATTATGATTTATGAATAATATAAATTAATATTCGGTTATTAGATTCTTGTACGACTCAATTCGTCTATGTGATTCATGAAATAATAATAAACTAGATTTTGACCCGCGCTTTGGAAGCGCGGAATATTTTACGATAATAAATTTCACTAATAACTTAACAAATATTTTGGTAATTTTTAAAGAGTGTGTATTTAAAAT
>NW_026616317.1:0-26958 GCF_000801105.2 Raphanus sativus | reverse complement strand
CAAGTTATTTGGAGTTAAGTCTACCCAGTGTAACCTGATCGGCTGAGAACTTCTGGAGAATCAAGTGAGATATGTCAGGGTGTTCCGGGTTCACATGTGTGTCTTTCGCCACTGCTAAGGTCACTGAATAAGACAACTAAAGCACGAGGTGGTTAGTGATCAACACAGAATAAGGTCCTAATTCCCACAAAACTTTGACTGACTCGATCCTAAAAACTGACTCAAGAGAAAAACAAAAGAAAGAAACGAGTTAGTAAACGACGAAGACCCTCCCCCAGACTTACTTCACAACGTCTCGGTGTGAAAATAAATCAGAGAGAAGGTGAAAACCAGAATATACAAATTTTTTGGTCGAGATACTTACCTGGAGCGGGTGCTCCGAAAAATTCTGGGTGTTCTGTCGCCAGATTTTCACCTGGGCGGTTGTTCTTGGCTCCTGCAGAACATGAAGCTCCGTTTCTGCAACCCAGAATTTTTCGAAGTATCTCGAATTTTTCTGCTTTTTGACCTGAAACTCAATAAACTAAAACAAAAATAAGCAAACAAAAACAAAACCAAGTTATATTTACACTTACCAGTGGGTTGCCTCCCACCAAGCGCTTGGTTAAAGTCACTAGCTTGACTTGGTGACAGGGATCAGTCGGGTTGAGCATGAGGGCTTGTTCCAAAACAAGCTCCACAATCAGACATGTTCAGCTTCAAAACTCTGCTCAACAACCCTTTCACAGCAGCTTCTCCTTTCTCTTTCAGCTCATCAGTGAGAATAACTCTGACTTTAGAGAAAGGTTTAGAGGTACCCTTGCACTTTACCTCATACTCAATGGATTTCTCATCACACCAGTGAGGTGTCAAAGTCACAGTAGGATCTCCTTTGACCCTTTTCTTCTCGACTTTCTCTTTCACCCTTGCATTCCCACTGAGTTTCTTGGTATCATTGTGAGGATCTCCATTCAGAACTTCCTTGAACTCACTGTTTTTACCAAGCTCCTTCCTTGGAACAACCTTCAGCTTTTCCCCACTGAACACTGAGATGCAAGAGGCGTGTAGTTTCTGAAATCTGGTGGGAACAGCCTGATAGAAGACATTCTTGTTGATGTGGGAGAAGGAGACTCTCTTATTAGGCAGATCAACGATTGCTCCCACTGTAGCCATAAATGTTCTTCCTAAGATCAAAGGCATCTCATGATCCTTGTTCATCTCAACAACCTGAAATTCAGTATGGAGAACACAGTCCCCAACTTGGACAGGAAGGTTGCAAATGGTGCCATAAGGAACTGCTCTGGAAGAGTTTGCAAAAGTCAGAGTCACCTGAGAAGGCTCAACATCAGCAATGCCCAACTTGTCTACAATCGCCTTTGAGACAAGATTCACACAAGATCCAGAATCACAGAGAGCTTCCTTAAATTCCACTCCGGCAATGGAACATGGAAAAGCAAATTTTCCAGGGTCATCAACCTTAGGCAACACCTTCAGGTGTCTAGGTGGAATCGGATAGGGAACCTTAGGAACATATACTCGCACTGGTGGAATATCAGTAGATCCGTGCGGAGGGGGAGCAGTCGCGGGAGCAGTCGCGGGAGCAGTCGCGGGAGCAGTCGCTCTAGAGCTAGCAGACTGCTCTGTTCTCTGTTCTGCGCCCAGAACAGTCTCAGCGAACAGTTGTTCCGCTTGTTTTTCCTCAGATTTCTCAAGTCTCTGCTCGGTTGCATTACAGTGCTCAACCCTATGATTCATCACACTTTTTCCACGAATGATCTCTTGCTGTCTTTTAACAGTTTCAGCAGTTTGAGCAAGCTGAACATCAATCTTCTTTATGTGGTTGCTCACAGTATCATATTTTGAATTCAGCTCGGTGAACATGATGTCCATCCTGGTGTTGATGTCTGTGGTAACCTGATTCAGTGCCTTGACCTGAAGTTGCTGGCTCTGGAGCATCTGCTGCATCATAATGTTCAGATTTTTCAGATCATCTGGCGGACTGTTCCCTGCAGTCGGAGCACTCGCGGCTGGAACAACTTGATGATTGCTCTGCGGGATGGTGTTCTGATACCCAGATCCTTGTGCCTGGTTGTTCTGCAGTAGCTGATCGACCTTAGCTGTTAGCTCATCAATTTTATGGGTGTGTACACTGTTCCCTTTCTTGGAGCGGTTGCTCTCCTGATTCTCATTGGCTGAGCTAGCTGCCATGTTCTCAATCAGCTGGAGCGCTCCATCAGTGGTCTGAGTCATGAAGTCTCCATTGCTCGAAGAGTTAAGAGCACCTTGGTATTTCCAGTCCACCCCATCATAAAAAATGCCCAGGAGGTAATCATCATCAAATCCATGGTGAGGGCATTCTCTCTGGTAGTCATTGAAGCGCTCCCATGCGTCACAAAAAGGCTCATCATGGAGTTGTCTGAATGAAGTGATCTTGTTCCTCAATGCAGTTGTTCTCGCCTTAGAGTAGAAATGGTTGAGGAACGCTGATCGGACCTGTTCCCATGAAGTGAGAGAGCCGGTAGAGAGAGAGTTCAACCACCGTGCAGCTTTTCCATCAAGAGAGAATGGGAATAGCATGCACTTGATGTAGTCTGGTGGCACACCATTCGCACGAGTGAAACTGCAGACTTTTTCGAAATTCTCAATATGCTCCATTGGAATTTCTGCAGAGAGACCAGAGAACACTTTTCGCTGCACCAGATCAATCAGAGCAGGCTTGATCTCGAAGTCCTGCCTGGTGCAGAGTGGAGGAACAATGGCAGAGCGCGTAGTAGGAATGTTCCGCGGAAGGTTTCTCTCCCCGATTGGAACAGTCTGCGCTGCTTGTTCTTGCCGCGCGAGAGCAGCCTGTTGAGCAGATTGTTCTGCAGCTGCTTGCTGAGCTTGGATGGTCTGCTGCATCTGAAGCATCTGCTGTTGCATCAGTTGCATTGCTGCAGCGAGATCATCCTGATGACCGTGATCACCCATGGTGGTGTCAGTAGGCCTTGGCTGTTGTCTGTTCTGATTTTCTAAACCTTGCGATCTCCTGCAACAAAGAGAAAAGAGCAAGTTAGAGGTCTTAGACTAAATAAATAACCGAAAAATAAAGGTAAAAAGATGGTCCCCGGCAACGGCGCCAAATTGATATTCGTGTTCACGCACACCAATTAACCTAATGTGCACACTACCACAATCGAATGGTATGTCGATGTAGCACTTTAGGATCGAATCCACAGAGACCAACTCTTACACTTTATTTCTATAGGATCAATATTAAGCTAAAACAATATGGGGGGTTTTGAGTTTTGTAACGTGCAAAGCAAGTAAATAAATGCAAAAAGTAAATTCAATTTAAAGAGAAGCCAGTCTAGGGTTACTTCATCGGGTGCTAAAACTTGTGAGCTAAACAATTATTCAAGTGCTAATAAGAACAGTCTAGAACTCGGATCACTCAAGTAGAACAGTCCACTGTCGTGGTACTACTCACTATGCTGACCGATCTCACCGTCTAACTGTCGTTGAGGTGAGAGGCGATCGCAAGCAATAGAGATCAAGTCCGATAGGTTCACAAAACACCCTAATATCTACTTTCGCTGATTAGGGATGCAATGCTCATTCAAAACAGATCTAGCAACCTAAGCACTTTTGATGATCAGATTTAACCTATGATCTAACATTAAGCGGCCAGTTTAATGCAAGCAGTAAGAATGGTTATGAATGAAGACAATCGAGTGATTCACTTATCTATGTTTAGCTCACGAAATCAACACCCTAGAACCCTAGACAAGCTAGCCGACTACTCAGCCATGAACAGAGAAAACACAGAGTTCATAGATGAATAATACTGCATAAATATAACAGAAACAAAGAGAGGGTTTAGGATAATCTTCTCTATGGAGAGAGAGATGGAGCCTTCTCCCTTTACAATAAGCAAATCCAATAATCTAAAAGTCTCCAATGGTTTCTTGTGTCTAGAATAGCGTAGAATAGTGTAGAAAAATAGAAAAAGAAGTTATATCAAAAGCCACAGGCGGCCAGAGAGAAAAAGAGGATAATTAGGGCAAATCCCGAGATGTTGTATTTTCCTTATTCGTCGGGAACAACCGCGGGATCACTCCGTCTGCTTGTTCCGCTTGATCGGGAACAATCATCAGACTGTTCTGCGTGAAAATCACCAAATTGCACTGTTTTCTGCTTCTTTTGTTCCAGCAGGTCCATCTTCCATCCAGTGCAACTCCAGACCTGTAATGACTCGAAAAGGACTAGAAAGACTCGATAAAGACTTGAAAACCAATTAGAAAACATATATACAATGATGTATAAAACACCATATATCACCGACAATGGAACAAAAGATGAATAATAGATTCTGAGCAGCCGCATCGCCTACAGAGGGGTCCACTGGTATGTGTCTTTCTACTAGTCTTTCTCCAACAGGGATTGTTCCTTTGAGAAGTTTCCAGGAAAAGAGCAATCTTTGGTGCACAAGGTAGATTCCAAACGCTACTCTTCCATTTGAATCCTCATGTGTTAGGTGGGAGGACTCTGTAATCATCATCGTTTACAGAAGAGTAGTAACCAGATTTAGTAGAGTAATCCCCCGATTTAGTACCCAGCCAGACTTGTCTATTCGGAGTCCCGGTAATGCTGGGTTTTAAGCTTAGAATAAGCTCTTCTGGTAGGATTTGCCTAATTTTTGAGATGTCTCATTCGCCTGTTGCTGGGGTCAGTAGTTCAGAAACTGATAGGGCGAGGTGTTGTTCGGTTGGGGGCCCATATGGTCGTAGTTGGCTAGAAAGGCTCAGCCAAGGATCACTCTATATGTTGATTGATTCACCATTTCCCACAATCCATCCGATCAATAGGTCCCTTCCTAAGAGTAAACTGCTCCAGCCATGTGATATAGATGAGGTCGCTGTGACAGTAAGGATGTCGCTATCCAGACAGTATTTACCGAATAAAACCCAAGAAGGCATTGAGGATTTTGGAGAAGCCTCCAGCTAATCTTAGCTAACGGCGCCACATTAAATTCTTGAAAGTCACGGAGTCCCAATCCCCCTAGTGCTTTTAGTTTAGCCATACTGTCCCAAGAAACCCACGCCATCTTTCTTGAGCTCTCGTTATGATCCCACCAATAGCGAGTCACTGCAGACTGGATTCGCTTGATAAGCGACACTGGTAGGCTAAAGCAGGACATGGGATAAGAGGGAATGGCCGAGAGAACACTCTGGAGCATGACTAGTTTACCGGCCGTGGAGAGGAATTTAGTAGTCTATCCTCTTGCTCTCTGCTTGATACGGTCCACGATCGAGGAGAATAGATCTTTCTTTTTCCTGTCAACCATTTTTTAAAAACAATGTTTTTGCCAGAACAACCATTTTTTAGGAACGGAAATAGTAATAGATTTCTAATTTTTTAATAATATAAAAGCTCATAATTTTTTTATATACTGATATTCATATTTTCAAACAATATTATATTCATTTTTATACTGATATTCATGTTTTTAAATAATTCCAAAGGTATTTCAATTTTAATAATATAGATACATATACATTGTATTAACTTGCATGTAACGCTATTTCCATGATTTATGACTTTTACAATACAGAAATTTAGCCATCCTCTTTGACACTAAACACAAACAGCAAACAAAGTTAATGGTAATTTTTTAGAGAAAAAAATGACAACGAATTCGTTACAAAACTTGAATGCGTCGATATAGTCAGAACAACTGAAATTTAGTTACTTTCAGATGTGACATTGAAAACCAACTCTTACTTATTAGAGAAACCAAGGTGAGATCTTAATGAGCTAGGCCTACGTGAAATGTGAACTAGGCACGTCAACATCCCATTTCAAAAGGAGGTGACAACTCTGAGGAGCTTGTCAGAGAGGGAGAGAAAGGGGAGACGGTTGGTTACGTGAGAGTAAACGTTCACCATTGAAAATATGGTTTCTTCATCATAGCAAAATGGACAGAGATTTTGCTAGCGCAACAGATCTCACCAGAAAATCTGGATGGTAGGCATGACAGAACCGTGGTAACAGACTAACAGCGAGCCAAACTACATGAACCTTGGCTTCCCGGAACTCCTTAGCTACCAGCGATAGAAATCAAGTTCAGATCTGAGCTTTCAATAATCGTGCCAGAGAGGATTCGAAATTTCAACTCCTTACCCTATTTATTTTTCGACTTTTGTTTTACTCATTGTTAGAACTGCAAACGAAAGGAAAGATATAAAGCTCAATAGAATATAGATACTTGCATTCTATATTCTATGCTTGTATTTATATTTGCAGAAAATTAATCATTAGTAAAACTACTAATAGTACCATCAATGTTTTTGTGAAATAGTTATGTATGTTGATAACGTGCTATGCTCTCTTTGAATCACTTCCATTTGTAGTCACTCTTTCGTCTCACTCCCTCAAAACTATTCTTTTCTTCTAACTCATCAATATTCTACCATCCGTTGTTAAACTCAGATTGTTCTTATGTCTTGGTGTCTGTCTTGTTTTATCCGTAACCCTATAAGCCCAAAGCTCATCACAACAACATTGTTTGATCCATTTGAAATGAAATATATATGCACATGTCTTTTGCCCAGAATTTAACAAGACCATTAAGCTGAGCTGAGCCTCTTTTACCTTTAACTCATGCGTATATATGCACGTGTCTTTTTCCCAATAAAATGCACACAAGTCTAGACTTAGGCTACTATATATCTGTTAATCATTTCTTATTTCTCATTACATAATCTACAGATCAAACACCATCAATATTCCACACGGTCTCCACAACCACCATTTTGATCAAATATCATGTAGACTTTGAATGGTAACCAAGGAATAAAGATGAAAAATCTTTTATCAAAAAAAAAAAAAAAAAAAAGATGAATATTGAGTTCCTTATCATTCCAAAAACAAATTATCATTTATAAGAAATATTTCTACTCATTCTTTTTTTAGATGAACATAGAACAAAATTATTCCTTGTTAAATTTAACAAGAAACAAACATTTTTTTTAATTTCTATTATTTTATTTAAATACATTTCTTTCCTATTCGATCTTCTTGTTCTCGAAAAGGTCATCAGTAGAGACAATTCCTCTCATGCCCCTATTTTTCACTCTTCAATGTCTATTAGGCAGTTTTCTTCAATTAATTTTATATGTCTAACTAAAAATCATAAAATTAAAACGGAAAGGTGAATATTTTTTTATTTGATTTATAGAATTTGATAAAAATATTTCAAAAATCAAAAAACTGTTTTTTATAGTTTCACGAAAATCATCAAAATATGGTTAAAAACGATTTTAAAATATTTTTTTTTCAAATTTGAAAGGTATAGAAGTTAAATACTTACCCATGGGTTCACTAATCCATAGGGGGGGTTAGGGTATAGTTTTGAAGAGGGGGGAAGATTTGATTAGGAATTTAGTATTTTGATCAAAAATAGAATTATGAAAAAGGGGTATAGAAGACTAAAGGAGCCCATAAAAGATTGTGTGTAGAGAAATAGGGGTACAGGAAAAGTTGACTCTCATCAGTAGGAGCCGTAGACTCTCGTAGTCCAATTGAATCACACCATCAACAATTGTGGTCCGTTTATTTAGTGTGGGTGTGTGTGTCTTTTTGTTTCTTTTTGTTTGGTAGATTGAGAGATTCAAAAGAATGAAAAAGTTAAAAAGTTTGGGCATTGAATATGTTACTAAGTTAGCGCATTGAAATGTTACTGAGTGGGCTTGAAAAGGGACTAATTAACATTGATTATTCGTATTTCAAGACTAAAGTGCATTAAAAAATACTCCCTCCGTTTCGAATTATATGTCGTTTTAGAGCGAAATTTTCGTTTTAAAATAAGTGTCGTTTTATGATTTCAATGCAAAATTTATTGACTTTTTAATCTAATCTATTTTTCTATTGGTTGAAATCTAATTAGGTGTATTGGTAATGATATTTTTATCTAATAAATATACAAAATTAAATGTTTTATTAATTTGTGTGCTAAAGTCTACAACGACAAATAAATTGAAACGGATGGAGTATTACTAAGTTAGCGCATTAAATATTTTACTGAGTTAGTACATTGAATATATTACTGAGAAACAAAACTTAGATTCATCCTAATATTTACTGAGTTAGTACATTGAATATATTACTTAGTTTAATATTATCATTTAGGATTAAGAGTTTATGATTAACGGTTTAGAGTATAGGATTTGCCCAATGGTTCAAGCTTTCTCCAAAAGTTTAGGGTTTAATATTTAGAATTTAGAGTTTAGGGTTTAGTATTTGCGGACAGGTTTATCAATATTAAAAAAATATTTTTTTTGATAATTGATTATTTTTTATTTATCTAAAAACATAATTTTATTTAATTAAATTTTTATTATTTGGTTTCCTTTTTTAATAGATATCAAATCTCAAATAACTAAATTCTATTAGTTGGTGAATCTAGAGGTTCACTCTAGATTCGCCTCCTAAGTTTTGTTCATTCCTGAGTGAGAATGACACGGAAACTAATTAAGAACTATGAGACTATATATACACAACTCAGTACTGACTGAAAAAGCCATTCATATACAATACTTTCATATTACAAAAAAAACAGAAAAAGTAAAAAAAAATAAGAAAATGGGTTCTTTAGTAGTGCTTATTGGACTCTTGATCATGCCTATGTGTATATGTATGACGATGTCTCACGCTCCAAATGCTATCGCTCCAAACGGTTTCGACAACCCACAAACAACTGTGGTGATCATCAATGATCTTGGAGGTTCTCTGCCATTGAGATACCATTGTAAATCAAAGGACGATGATCTTGGAGACCAAACTATGCCACCAAGAGGATCGTGGTTCTTTCAATTTAAACCTAGTGTTTTCGGTAATACACAATTTTATTGCAGTTTTAGCTGGGGAAACGAGTTGCATTATTTCGATATCTACAGACAGGATAGAGACCGATTGTTTGCAAAGTTTGGGTGTAGAAGATGTGAGTGGAAGATACACAAGAACGGGGCTTGTAAACTTAACAAAGACAATGGAATGTTTGATGTTTGTCTTCCTTGGAATTAACCATTTGTTTTAAAGCAATTAATAAAATCTCTCTATGTTCACCTCTTTTTTCTAATAGCAAATTAACAAAAATAATAAAAATATGTTTATGAACTAGACCAGGCCTATTACAGAGATCATATCCAAGAGTTTACAATGGAGGTGACCAATATTAAATAAAAACGTATATTTCATTAATTGTTTTACTCATTGTTAATCCATATATCGTATAAACTCTATAAATTAATATTCCAAAAAATTAATAACATTGTTTAATCCATATGCTTTGTGAATGATAGCAGACTACAAGTGACACGAGACCATGTAAAAACACACAAATATGTATGACAATATTACACTCACACAGACATAAACATACAAAGACCACTCTTGCTCTCAAAATAATAATCAGACCCCAGTTCCAGCCATATTAATGAGGTCAAATATAAAGATAAGTGTAACAATAAAAGCACAATCGACATTAGGGTAAACTGTAGCCACTAATCTCTCATCTCCTTCGTGTACCTGTATATCACATACGTATACTTGTAAGAAAAAAAAACAACTTAAAGATCTATAGGAAACGTTTTCGTCGCGTCTAGTGTTAATTAATTTACCTGAGCGATTACTTTCGTGGAATCTCCAACATAGATTGTGCATGCACGCTTCATAAACCGACCTTTAATAGTGAAGTCACAAGACGCTTCTTTGGTTTGGTTATGTTTCAAGAATACTTCAACTCTTGTTTTTAGTTGAACCGATGAGGATCTTTTAACCGTGAATATCTTATCATCTAAATTACTTCCTCTATACACTTGCCATCGGTCGTGCTTACTAGTCACCTTTTACATAAAATTTTATTCCCAAAACATAACCAAAAGTCAACAGAAAAAACTACCGATAACCAAAAAGAAAATATAAACAAGGGTGAAAGAAACTAAATAGACCTTCATTTTCATGGTGACGATGGGAGAGTCATTAGGATCAAGCAAAATCCTCTTGTTGTGGAGACCGAACAGAGGCGTTTTGACTTTAAACACTTTGTTTCCGGCCGAGTCTTTAACCGTGTCTCCGACGATGGTAAGATCTGAAGGCTGAGCACGAACAAACTCAGATCCTATGATTGGTATCGTGTTGCTCCTGTTATTGGGATCTTGTTCTGCCATTATTGGTGTGTTGGTTCAAAGAGATGATGATGATAATAAAAGAGAAGTTCAACCAAGTTTGAATTTATTTGGTTAGGACCTTTTCTTTTCTACAGTAAAATACTCATTAAATTCGAATTCAATGGTGTATAGCTGTGTATAAATGATTTAAACATGCTGTATTTCTGTGTAGATAAGATTTGTAAGCGTTTCTATTATTAAAAAATTCAGCATGTTCATTTGTTTATTTTGCGATCAAATGTGTATACCACTTCAATATTTAGTGCTAGCTATTAAGAAGAAAGAAGGCTATCATCACTTACAGGATTGAAAAAAAAAAGATGAGAGTAAAGGAGTACAACACAATATGACCTCTTGATAAGGAAAAAAATGTGACAGCCATGGCTATGTTGAAAATATGGCTGGATCTAGACATCCCCAAATTTTTTTTTTTTTGTAACTTGGCATTCATTTAATATTAAAAGAACAGAAAATGTTTACAGGCCAAAGCCTAAGTGTTTTGGGAGCAGCCCATTAAGCAATCTAAAAGAACCATTAGTAAGAACCCATAAGCCCAAGATTTGAGTAGCCCAAGTGGAGAGGAAGTTCGATGGTTACGAGGGGAAGAGCGGAGTAGTTTCAACGGTGCCATTGTTGCATCGCAGCGGATGAGAGACGAGGGTTTGATTCTCTAAAGCTCTGCAGCTTATTTCGGAGTTGATGATCGATGACTGAGAAGATGGTGTCCACTGATCTGAAGGTGTTGGAGTGTAATCTGCTGTTTCTCTCATTCCAAATCCAGTAAAGAGATGATTGCCATGCAAGAAGAGTAAGCAACCTTTTTGATTTCTGCGATTTATGCTTTGACAGTCCTTTCATCTGAGCGAGAGTTTGATTCCAGTCCGGCGAAGGCGTGAGACGACAGCGGGAGGCACAGAGAGACCAAAGGGCGAAGCTAAACTGGCAAGAGTGGTAGAGATGGTTTCTGGTTTCTGGTGCTGCGTTACAGAGTAGGCACAGCGGAGAAACTTGAAGTCCCCAAGAGATCATACGGTCCCGCGTCGGCGATCTATCCAATATGATTAGCCAAGCGTTGAAATTGTGTCTAGGGATTCCATTCGGTGTCCAAGCTACAGGCGCCCAATCAACTTCATCTACCTCTCCACATAAGTATGTGTAAGTTGTTCCAGTGCTATAAGTAGTTAACACCTTACCATCAACCTCCCATTCATAGAAATCCGGAGCATCTGTAAGTTCGACGGTGGTAAGGTAGGTGAGTAACTGAAGCTGTCTTTCTGTTCTTGCAGAGGGGAGTCTCCAATTTCCATTCCGACATAAGGAAGCTACCGTGGCATTTAGCGGGATGCCAAGCCTGGTAGAGGAGAAGTCAAGGAACTCCGACAAGTTTCCGAACGGCGTCCAACTGTCAAACCAAAATCTAGCTGTGAGGCCATTCTCCAGTCGCTGCTTGATGAGGGGGTAAACAACATCTTTTAGCTTCAGCAGTTTGTTAGCGAGCCAGGAAAAGGATTGATTCGGTTTTGTAGTCCAGTAGTTATGAATCGATCCTTTGAGAACAACATCTGTGAACCACGCCACCCATATGGAACCCGCTCTGAAGAACAGCAACCAGATGAGTTTGATACAACAAGCTTTATTCCAGACATGAAGGTTCTTAATCCCAAGGCCTCCCTGCTCCTTTGTAAGCACAACTTTATCCCATGACACTCTTGCTGTATTGTGACTTTCTATATTCCCTTTCCACAGGAAGACACTACACAGAGAATTGATGCGAGCAATACAGGCTTTAGGGAGTATGAAAGCGGAGCACCAGAAGGTGGTTATACCTGCGATCACAGTCTTGATGAGGAGTAGTCTGCCTGAGAAGGAGAGACTTTTGACGGACCAAGAGGAGAGGCGAGTCTTGATTTGATGAAGAAGTGGTTCACAGTTGGAGAGGTTTAGTTTCTTGGAGGTCATGGGAACTCCTAGATAGCGCACCGGTAGTACACCACAAGTCATTCCTGTCGAGGCTTGGATCGTCTCAATTTCAGCAGAGGAGAGGCCTGAGGCAAAGAAGCTCGTTTTCTGAAAACTCACGGCTAGCCCCGAGCGCTTTTCAAACTCATGAAGAACCTGCATAACACTCTGAAGCGATTCAATAGAACCATCTATAAAGATCAGCAAATCATCTGCGAAAGACAGGTGCGTTAGCTTCATTGATTCACAGTTCTTATGGTATCTTATTTTCCCTTGTGCCGCTGCTTCCTTAAGCATATAAGATAGACAGTTCATTGCGATGACAAAAAGGTAAGGGGAAAGGGGATCCCCTTGCCTTAGTCCTCTCTTTCCCTTGAAGTAACCGTTGACAGTGCCATTGTAACCGAGCATAAAACTTGTTGTGCAGATACAGGCTTTGAGCTGAGCAATGAAGCGTGGAGGGACATTCAACCCTTGAAGACAGGATAGGAGGAACTCCCATGACAGGGTGTCAAATGCCTTGGCGATGTCAACTTTGATGGTAACTCTCTTTGGCCCTTTGTTCTTGTGGTAACCATGAATTAGCTCACTAGCTAGGACTGTATTTTCCACAAGCAATCTGTCCTTGACAAAAGCAGTTTGACATGGTAGGATAAGCTGTTGCAGAATAGGCTTGAGTCTAGCAACCATTAAGCGTGAGATAACTTTGTAGACAGTGTTTAAGCAGGAAATAGGTCTAAAGTCTGAGATCTTTGTTGCCCCTGGATGCTTAGGAATGAGAGATAGAATAGTTGCATTAGCTGAGGTCGGTAGAAAAGCTGTGTGAAAGAAGTTTTGGATTGAAACCACCGCCTCAGAACCAACAATGTCCCATGCCGCCTTGAAAAAACCTGAAGAAAGACCATCCGGCCCTGGGGCCTTGTTTGGGTTTAATTTGAAGAAAAGTCTTTTTATTTCTTCAGGTGTAGGAAGTTGAAGCATTGCAGTGACTTGCTGATGAGTGCAACGAAAGGGAATAAGAGATGAGAACCAAGTAGCGCTCGAGACTGTGATGGGAGGAGTATAAAACCGAGGCCCAAGGATCGATCTGAAATGTTCAATCGCCATTAAGCTCATTTGGATCGGGTCTGTGATCAACACACCAGAAGCTGAGAGAAAGCATCTGATAGCATTGTAACTCGCTCTGACTTGGCAGATTCGGTGGAAGTAGATGGTGTTTAAGTCCCCTTCTCTTAGCCAATTTATCCGTGACTTTTGTCTAAAGAAACATTCTTCAATTTCTCTAAGAAAAAGCCATTTTTGGTGCAGATCCCTCTCCTCTTGGTATAGCTGTGGTGAAGGATTTTGAAGCGCTTGTACCTGCACACATTGTAACAAACTGTAAGTCTCACTCACTCTCTCTTGTATTTTTGAAAAGTTCTCTCGATTTAGTCTCTTTAGCTCTCCCTTAAGGGTCTTTAGTTTCCAACAGAACCGGGATAGATTTGAACACATGCTTCCGGTGCTACTCCAAGCATCATTAACTACCTTAGAAAAGCTAGGGTGTTTGGTTAGGTAGTTTTGGAATTTGAAAGGGTGGGTACCAGCAGTGGGTAGGCTTACAGCGAGGTCTAACAGACAGGGGCAGTGGTCTGAGAAAAGCTGAGGAAGGAAGGTTACTGAGGCATGGGGGAAAGTAGCTATCGTTACGGCATTCACCAACAGTCTGTCTAGTTTCTTGGCAATGGGACTTTCAGGTTGGTTATTGGTCCAAGTAAGGTTTGGCCCATTGAATCTGAGATCAAATGTTCCAGTCTGAGTGAGGCAGTCACGCATGGTGAACATCTGATTATCAAGCGCAGAGACTGAAGGTGAAGAGTGCTCTACTGGATGGATGATCTGGTTAAAATCTCCTCCAATCAACCAAGGGGAGTTTTCTAGTTGTAGGTTACTGTGAAGGCGCATGAGTTCAACCCAGAGATCCATTCTATCAGCTATCTCATTAGAAGCGTACACTGCCGTGCAGTAAGCGGGTGGGTGATTTGGAAGGGTTAGGATGGCGGTTAAGGTTTGGGAGGTTTGGGATATCAGTTGGACAGAGGCTGGGTGTTTCCAAATCAGAATTATTCTTCCATCCTCATCAGAGTTGTGGTTGGAAGCATAATTCCAAGTGGGACAGAGTTTGGACATAATGGGAGGCAAAAAGGGTTCTTTTATATGGGATTCTAAGATTGCTCCAAAAAGTGGCTTATGGCATGCTAACCAATCAACAAAAGGCCTATGCTTGTCCGGCATATTTAGTCCTCGGACATTCCAAAAAAAGAGTTTTGAACTCATTTGGAGGGAATAGAAGCTCCCCCATCAGGATGAGAGGAGCCTCGGGTAACAGAAACAGTTGAGGGGTCAAAGGGCAGGGTTAAGGGGTTAGGAGGAGCAGAAGGAAAAAGGGGAAGAGGAGAGTTTACAAAAGGGTTAAAAAAAGAGATTTGAAGGTTGGAGGAGGGATTTGAACTGCCAGAGCAAGGAGGGGAGAGGGTAGGGGAGGATCTGGATCGCTTTAAAGACGGCTTAGGGACACGGACAGGGGAGGAAAAGGGGTTAGGGTCAGGAGCAGGAGGCTGGAAAGGAAGCGAAGGCGCGATCACGAGATCAAGGATTGGCAAGGTAGAGGAGTTTGAAAGAGGGTTTTTTGCTGGAGATTGAGGGTCAGAGGAAGAAGGTGGGGGAGGGTTGTGGTTAGATGAGGAAGGCTGGGAAGGTTTCTTAACATAAACAGGCTTCCTGGAGGAGGCAGGATTTTTCTGAGTTTGCTTTTGAGGCATAGGGGGGACAGGTTTTTTAGGAGGAGGGGGAGGATCTTTTTGAGGCGGAGCAGTTAGGCAATTACGCATGATATGCCCAAGCTCTTGACAATGGGCGCAAGTAGGTGGCAACCAAGGGTAGTGAACTAGGACTTCAACCACCTCTCCACTTTGCCGCTCAAACTCAACCACATCAGGGAGAGGCTGTGTCAAGTCCACTTCTACTTTAACATGGGAGACAGTTATGCTTATCAGGTCTTTTGTGAAGTCATCGGTTTCCTTTGGATGCCCTATCAATCCTGCCACCAGACTGAGGCCTTTTTTATGCCTTAGATCCAATGGTACCCCAGTGAGGTGAGCCCATATTTTGATCGCCTTAAGGGGAGGGGTAGATTTGGAGTGCTCTGAGGACCACTGAGCAGTATGAAACATAGAGTCGCCAACATACCATATGTTTTTATCCAGGATTTTTGATCTCAAGAACTCACTCTGTATCCGAACCAAACAGGAGTGGTTAATCGGATTGTTGTGGATCTCAAGTCGTTTACCTTTGCCCCACATGTGATTCAAGACACTCTGGATTTGCAAAAAAGGTGGCGACTTTCCATTAAAGTAGCAAACTATAAAATCTTTATGTAGTTCTGCTCCTTCTTGGAAGACTGAATCAGGGATGAGTACCCTCGGCCTGCCTGATTGGGAGATAGTGACTGGCGCGAGCCTCTCAAGGGTTTTATCCTCAGAGGCTCTGATTTTTTCTACTAAAGTTGGAGCTGAGGTTGGCTTTGGTGGAAGGGGTCTGGTTTCTGGAGTGGGGAGCAGGGGACCTATGGGTGGTTGCGGGTTGACTGACGAGTTTTCAGTAGGGGGTAGGTTAGTTTGGTTAGGGTTTGGCGGTAAAACCGGGAAATTTTGGGCTGGGAGTGTGGGTGGGAAGTTTCCTGAGGCTGTGTTTGTGATGAGAGGTGAGGTAGTGGTTCGGTTTAGGATAGTGTAAGTATCGCTACCTTCCCCAAGAGTAAGAGGAAGAGCTTGTGATACTGTAGTGTTCTCAGATCCAGAAATCAGAACAGTGTTGTTTAGGTCATTGACGCCAGTTTTTTCTGTTTCAGGTACCATTGAAGTGGATCCTTCCGAGACAGTTGTTTGGTGTTGCAGGTCACCTGTAGTAGCAGAGCTTCTGCGACCCTTTTGAGTTTTCTTCATAGTTGCTGAAGTCAAAGGAGTAGTTTTGGAGTTGACAGACAAGGGTGGAAATTGCTGAGGGGCTAGGGGGGATGATGGATCTGGTGGGTCAGGAGGGATTGGAGATGGGGGGAGCGGTTCTCCGGTAGAGAACGGCGGAGGAGATGCGGCGGAAGCGGTGTTCAACGTTTTCCATGGGTTCTGCATTGGGGAAAGAGCCAGAGAGAATTTGACTTTTTTTGTTTGCTTGTTTAATATGACATCCCCAAATTTTGATTGTTTTTATATGAATATATGCACCTAAATAACGAAAAAAAAATAAAAATAAACTCCCGAAATCTCAGATCCTACCCTTACCCTGGTTGAAATGTGACAATCATATTTTAGTAATAATCAATTATAGACTATATAATTAACTTATGGTGTATTGTAAGTATTTTCCTATATATAATCTGTTTTTTTTTTCTGTTCAACTCCTATAATCTGTTAATCATAAACAAACTCCAAGATTATGCCGAACATTTTCAAATATTTGTGTTGTTCATTCATGATCAATTTCAATTTCAGTTTCATACCACCTGAGAAAATGAACTTGAATAGAGAGCATTCAACATTTTGGTTTTTCGTTTTAGGTTTTAAAAAAAACTAGATTCTGACCCACCCTTAAAAGGGCGGGTATATTTTTTGTTTTAATTTAGTTATTATATTTTTGTTTTTGTAATTTTATTTGTATTTTTCTTTGTAAATCATACTTGTGTGTAAATCTTAATTAAAATATATTTTATTAAATAATAATTGTAAATCATACTTGTGTGTAAATCTTAATTAAAATATATTTTATTAAATAATAACAATTTAAAAAATTAATCTGGTATACGTTCGGTTAGGGCTAGGTTTTCGGTCGAACCCGCCAACCCGCTGGTTTCAATTATGTTTTGGTTAAAAAATATAACCCACACAATCCGCAAACAAATAATTTGTATTGGCACCCGCTCCATTTAATTTTGCGTTATCCGCTGGTTATAATTTTTTGAAAATAATTATTTAATTATTCTAATAAATATGAAAGTATATTTATAATAAAATTATATATTCTAAAAAATTTAAATTGTTTTTTTTTAAATTACCATATTTTTTAAAAAGTGTTTACTTTTCTTTTTATTTCTATTTTTAAATACTTTTCGGGTCGGCGGGTATCGGCAATCCAAAATCTACCATCTCGCACCCACCCCAAATAAAATACTCATAACCCGTATCCGCAAATCAAATTTTCAAATAGTTGAAAATGATATATTTTTTGTTTTGTATTTTCTAAGAAATATAAATTTTATAATTTTATGATGAAAACAAAGTAACTCTGAGTAAGGAAAAAAATGATTTTGGTTTCCTATTATAAAATCAGGAACTAATCAAGAAATGTTATTACGGTAACTATTAAGAATAAAAACTAATCGACATGCTTGGAATTGGTTGAACCGGCTTTTCTAATTAATAAACTTGGGAATATATAATATAATATTTCAGTGACCTGGTGACAAATGTTTTTTGTTTAGCCGTTGATCTCAGACGCGGGTTCTATTTCTATATGACAAAAACTCGTATTTCATTTTTGTTTAATTTTTTTTCAATCAGTGGCATAATTGTAATTTTTTAATCAGTGGCATAATTGTAATTGTTTCATCATCTTTCCCAGAATCTTTTTTAGGGTTTCGACTCTGTAAATCTATTTTCATGGCGGCCATCAACGATTTTCCTGTAAATTATCAGATTGTTATGTGATTACATATTAGTTATCTCTCAAATACATAGATCTACCATAAAACATCAGTTTTAAACAATCAAAATTCAAAAAAAAAATTACGACTTCCGATTTGCTCTGCTTGCTCCCTATGACGAAATCTCCATGCCCAAGCACTGCCCAACGTCTCACAGGCACGTAATCAGATGCTTACCGGCGTTTTCGAACTGAGACAAATTTATGTAGTTTCATACAAGTAAATGGATCTAGATCGATTATAGCTTGTACTCATATGTGTCTGAGTTCTGTATTTATTTGTTACTGAGAAATTAATTAATGATCATAGAAAGAAACAAAACGTGATTGTTTTGGTAGAAACAGTTATAATATGGTTAGTGTTTTGATATAATCAGATGTAGTTATATAAAAGTTAGTTTTTTTTTAAATTGGACCAACCCTATATCAATAGGGCAAACAGCAGAATTAATAGAATAGATGTTGTCTGAGTTTACTCAAAACGACACCGTTTAACAAACACTCTCCTGAGGTTTAGACAAAAAAAAAAAAAGCTATTGTCGTCGTTGCGGTCACTCTCTTCCCCGGACACAAAGCGTGACATGAGAGGCTTTGCTTCTTCTTCAGCTTCCAGGGCGGCAGCATCGAAACCGTCCCAATCCATGAATCATTCCCTTCCTTCCCATCGAATCACTATTCCAAACCCTCGATTCATCATCACCCTATTACAGAACCAAGAAAACCCATTACACTCCCTCCGAGTCTACCTCTGGGTCTCCAACACAAACCCGGTTTACTACTCCAAGGACCAGTCTTTAAAAACCCTCTCTAGGGAACGTCCTCTTCCGTAAAGGCCCTCTCTTTCGATCTCCAAGGAGCTTCTCAAGGAGGTTAGGGATTTCAGGGTTTAGGATCAGCGACGAGCTGATGTGTGTTTTGATCGGAAGCTGGGGGAAGCTTGGTTTAGCCAAGTACTGCAACGACGTCTTGGCGGAGATGAAGCCGAGCACGAGGCTTTACAACGCTGTGATCGATGCCTTTAGTGAAGTCTAACGAAGCTACGGTGAGGACTTTGGTTCATGGAGTGTTCCGCTGCTTGCCTAAGTCTGAAGCTTTCGAGGTTTTGGTTGGGTTTATGGAGAAAGAGTCGAGCTTGGAGTTGCGGAGAGTGGGGTGTGATGCTGTGTTGTGTTGTCTTTCGAGTAACTCGATGGGTAAAGAGACTGCTCTGTTCTTGAGGAAGAAGATAGGAGGTTATGTGCCGGATAGCTTTAACGTTTAATGGTGCGATGAGTTGTCTTTTGAAAGGGTGTGATGATCTTGTTGAGACGTGTGGGATTTTCGACGGTTTTTTAAGCAGAGGAGATAAGCCAGGGTTCGATGGTAAACTGTCTCTGTCGTGCGAAGGAGACAAAAGATGCGTTTGAGTGTTTCAAGGAGATGTTGGAATGGGGGATTGAGCCGAATGAGATCACGTATAATATTCTAATTCGCTCCTCTTGATCCTTGGGGGATACTGGTAGATCGGTGAAGCTGTTTGCGGAGATGAGGGAGAAGGGGTTGAGTCCTGACGTTTATGCGTACAATGCGGTTATTCAGGGCATTTGTAGGATGAGGAAGGTAAAGAAAGGCGAGGAGTTGTTTAAAACGATGCTGAGGGTTGGTTTGAAACCAGATAATTATACGTACACCACGCTCATCAAAGCGCTAAGTGAATGTGGTAGAGAGAGTGAAGCAAGAGAGATGTTTAGTTTGATGGAGAGGCATGAATGTGTGCCAGATTCGTATACTAAGCGTCTTGTTGAAGAACTTGACCTGAGAATGAGTAAACTCGAGAGAGAAACAGTGTCTGCCTCATAGAAAAATGAAGGATTTTGAATATTCCAGTGGAGGATAAGGTGGGACCAAAATGGTTTAACCGATCTGAAGAATTGGTACGAAGGGAGAAACAGAGCATGAGTGGAGAAACCAGAACAGAGTTTTAAGTTAGTACATGACAGTTAGCTCAATGCAAAAGATGTTTGTATTTCTCACACTTGGATGGCTTCATCCCCAAATGTACCATTACAGTATAACGTTATAGAAAACGAATAATGTTTTTTCATGAGTACTCATAAGACTTATCGTGTGTTCAAGTGCCTAACCGTCCTGAGAGTTACAAAAGTTAATCATCTTGTATCACACTCTCTTGTGTTTAAGCTACTACTGCTGCTCTTGCTTGGCTGATGTTTGCTTCTTTGTAATAACCTCTGATATTTGGGTAAAGTAATTCCACTTTGTGCAAGTAAATCACATTGATCCCGTAGAATCATTTATCTAGTTTTTGGGGCGATCCCACGGGAATTAAGATAATTAAACTTAACTAAAATAGTTGCATTAGCTCTTGAGGTATTATTATACCTAAATATCGATAGTTAATATAGGATGGCATTAAAAAAAAAATAGTATGATCAACTCTTTTATTTTAATATAGGATGGTATTAAAAAATAGCATGATCAACTCTTTGATTGTTGGTAACTTGAACTCTTCCATATTCGAAATATGCATTTCTAGGAGCATTACGATCTGCAGCTCAAATGGTCTCTTATGAAGTCTCTATTGATCCGCAGCTAATGAATCTTTGTACATCTTCATCATTCTTTCTAGTTTCAACAGGGATCTATGTAAAGTCATCTTCTAGTAGTATAAAACTGATGCCTCATGGTCATGGGCTTGGACTATTGAATTAGACCCACTGGACTTTTTTATTGATATATGTATTTTTCTATTTTTAGCATATAAGATATCATATATGCAGTCTTTGTTTAATGAGGAAAGAGATTTTTCTTCAGTAGTCTCATTCTCATCTTTAATAAAAGAAAGAAAAACAAATTAAACTTCGATCTTCCCTCGTTTTTTTTCTACAGATTATTTGAGTAGAGTTGTGGCGGGGTGGTTCAAAAGTAATTATATTAAAAGTCCCGGCTCAAGATTTTTTTAGTAAATGCACCACATCCGGAAAACTAGGGTCGCCTTCCTCCCCAATTATAATAAAAGCAATCTCCGTTTGTTTTGTCCGTTCATAACCCATTCGCCCTTTCTCTCTCTTCCTTATCATCAAAACTTGCTCTCATCTGATCTGATCGGCGCTTTTTAAAAATGTCAGAAACATCAGCTGAAACTAAAATCAAGGTTGATTCCACCGGAGAGTTATCGGAAGTGGCGGCAGCGGTGGAAGTAACGGCGAGACGAAGAGGACTTGCGTTGATTGCGGGACGTTTAAAACTCCTCTCTGGCGCGGTGGCCCTGCCGGACCAAAGGTGAGAAGTTTTTTTTTTTTTTTTTTGCTGATCGTTTCTTTAATCTATCTATGATCTTGATTTGATGGGATATGCGTTTGATTTTATTATGCAGTCATTGTGCAATGCTTGTGGGATCAAGAGCGGGAAGAAGAGGCAAGCGGCTCTTGGGATCAAACCAGAGAAGAAGATCAGAAAAAGCAACAGCAGCGATAGTGATCTAAGCCTCGATCACCATCGAAACGACAAGAACACAGATGATGATCACAGAGCTAGTAGTAGTAGCAGCAACAGCAGCAAAAGAGTGAGTAAACTCGGCGAGGAAGAAAGAGCCGCCGTGCTTCTCATGGCGCTCTCTTGCGATTCCGTTTATGCGTAAAACAATGGAAATCAAGCTTTCTTTGTTTTGTGTCGTTAGGGAATAATTAAAGAGTGACGGGTTTTGATTAATAATTATTTAATTAACTTAGACAGTAGAGATGTATAAAATGATTACGTGGCGTCTCTCGTGTCGTTTGATTTGAATTTATAAAATGATTACGTGGCTAACCTAAAACCGTGAACCTCGAGAACGATTCAAATATAGTTGACTCAACGGAACGTTCTTTCACGAAACCCCTTTTTATGGTTTAACCCCTGATATCACACAGTCAATTCAACTACATTCATTAACATGCTTTGTATGAAAGAAACTCTTATTCTTTTAAACTATAGACTAGGTGATTTTCCCGTGCTCATGCACGGATCTAAATAATTATAAAATAAATATACTATAATAATTGATTGCTATATACATTAATTTTAAATTAATTTGTAATTTTATGCATTATATTAATAATATTACATTACTTTAATTAGACATATGATTTTAGATATATTATATTTAGTTGATTTTTTGTACAGTTGATTTAGTTATCATCTAGGTATATTGGATTGCATTTATTTTCTAAATTTAATTATAATATTTTTTATTCTAAATATGTTAAAATTTTGATTAATTTTCTTATTTGCATTTAGATTGGTTGTTGTCTTCCTTAATTTTAATATAATATATTATTTTAGATATAAAATTGATTAGTAGAGCCACTTATATTGTGAGTATGTTGAGTCACATATATTCTTTCATATTCAAACTGAAATATAATTCTTTTTATTTTTTTATGTTTTACTTGGTCAGACTAATAAATTGAATATCCAAGCTCCGTTTAGGAAAAATCCATTTGATAATTAATATATAATATTAATATATAACTAATTTAATTTAAATTAATTTTATTTATCGTTTTAATGTGCATGTATGATCATAATATTTATCAAATTATATATTAAAAACAAATATATATATTAGAAAATAAAACGATGATCATTAGGTAGTTACATACATAAGTAACTGATACATGATACATTTTAGAAGCTCATGAACACATATCAATATTTACAATAATTAAAATATTTTATAAATTCAAAATAATTTTATGTCTTAGACTTATTGAAAGGTAAACTAAAATTTGATATAAATTCTAAATAATTTTATGTCTTAGATTTATTGAAAGGTAACCATATATATTTTGTATTGTTTAAATTATGTTTTAAAATAAATAATATTTCTTTTTCTAATATCAAGATTATCTTTCTAAAATTTGTTTTTATGAAATCACATTATATACAAATATATTTTTTTCATCTAAAAACAATAGATATAGCAAATATTTTATTACTTCAAAAGTATATTTTATGTTATTTGAAAATATTTTTATAATAGAATATTACTATCTTGTGAAATTTTCTTTTTAATGAAATCATATTATATATACTATACTTTCGTTTTTAAATTCAAATTTTTAAATTTCTAAATGTTTCCTTTTTAATATATATGTTATATGGAAAATTTTAAAAAGGAAACTAAATAAAAAAATAATAATAGTATTTAAATGTAATATTTTTAATTCATTAAGGGTATCAATGTAATCAACCATCGTGAAAGTTAACGTGAGTGCGACACATAGGAAACTGACTTCTCAAATAATATTATAGAGATTAGTTCCTGAAGTAAGAGCAAGACGTTATAGGTGTTTGAAAATTGTTAAGCAAGAGGAGTTTTTTGTATTTTCACGAATTCAAAAGGAAAGTGAGTATAAAATCTTCACAGGAAATCATATACTATCTTTGAGACTTTGACATTGATCAAGTAGTAGATAGTAAGAAATATTTTTCATAATAAATCCCTGCCAAAAAGTTATTTTCACAAATACTGTGAACATATATTTTCTGAACTAAGTTTCTATATATCAATTTGAATTGACGCGGAAATAAATGTTTTCATTTGTAATAATAATAAGAATACCATCATCCTCTTTCATAATTTTTTTTTCTGTAACCTTTTGTTTACTACAACAAGAAACACGAAACTTTTGAATAATTCTAAAAAGCGACCACCAAGAAAGCAATCAAACAAACACCAAATGTGAACGCGCACATAAATTTTAATTACAGCGTCTACTAAACCTGTTCTCTTCTTTAACGCGGTCTCTTCATCATCTCTTCAAATAAGAAAAAAGAATCTTAATTTTAATTACATAAAAGTCCAAAAAGACAAAGATCTTTCTGAGTAGAGAGAGAAAGTACGATTCTCATGGGTTCAACTCAAAAACTCATCTCATGGATCCTACTCCTGTCTCTCTTCACAACGATTCAACTAACGTCGTCTCAGCCCCAGCCCAAAACTCCATCACCACCACCACCGATCTCCCCCGACGCGATCCTATGCAACGGCATCTTCCTCTCGTACACTTACACAACCGGAGTCCAGATCAAACCGAACGACACAAAGAGCCGCCAGCCGTACCGGTTCGAGTCCCTGATCACGGTCCTAGTAGTAGTAGAGTAAGCTTCTGAACTCGAGAACGCTACTGATTCTGCGTCAAGGGAGATTCCGATAGTCTGCAGATCCCAATCGTTATGTATGTTGGAGAACACGTCGTAGCTAGGGGTGGTGAAACATGGTTCTGAGCTGTTAACCTCTTCTTGGTAAGAAGTAGAAGAAGAATGTGGTTTCCGAACAGATAATAAACCTGGTGCACTCGCTAAGGGGAAGATGTTCACAGGGAGTTCTTGTTGGAAGCTGTTGAAGCCCAAGGAGCTTGATGAGTGGTTGGTGTAACTTGTAGGTAACACTCTGCTGCTCCTTCCTGAGAAACCACCACTTCTTTCGGACATGCGGTTTGGTAACACTGTCTGCCTGGTGGATGATTGTGGCTGCTGGCCAGCTTGAGTCGTCATCAACATTCCACTATGTCCGGCTCGAACAGCGGCAATCTGTTGCTGAATGCTCATTCCATTACCCACAGGAAGCTGTTGTCGTAAACCCGTCGGGACACCGTGAAGCAAGTTCATCTGCTGCGGTTGTGTTTGTTGATGTAATCTTAAAGAAAAGTTTCTATTTTTAGCAGAACAGAGTAAGTCAACCACCGAAACTCGATAACCATAAGTATCCCTCAAAATAACATAAAGCTTTGGACCACAATCAGACCAAACACAGAAACACACATCATTACAAAAAAAAACCCAATTAAAAAAAAAAAGATCATTTGTGTTTGTTAATTCGAACCTTCGTAGAGACAACACAGGTCATCTAGTATATCTCATTGACATTGCATTTGTAACTCATACATTTTGACAAAGTGTAGCGAATAATGGGGTCACATGTAATTTACATATCCCTCGTTTCCACAATGTATGATCATCCTTGAGATTTAGAATAATGGGGTCGCAGGAGACACTCCTACCCCTCTGCCTCTCAAGAAGTCATATCAATCTTTTGTAACTTAAAACTTACATCTTTGAGATACCGAAGAGAGAGAAAGAAGGGAACCAGAAGCACACAGACTTTTTACCTTCCAGACTTGCAAGAGGATTCATATCCCTTGTATACCAAGCCCCAAGACAAGCAAATCAAGTCAGTATTAGGTTGGAGGTCAGCTTTGGTTCCTTCAAATAATCTCAGCAAGTGCAAAATGAATCATAATACCAAATTAATTAATGTGACTCAATTCTATAGTAGCAGTTTATTTTTTTATAGTTTATTTGATATTCTAACTATAATGTAGAAAAATGTAACTTTTAAATTAATAATGACATATTTATCGTATTAATGGACAACAAATCTTGTTTGTGAGAAATATATTTTTACCTATGTATTATATATAAGTGTACATACCAATAACTATAATAAACAACCAATAGTTACAATGATCTCTATAATAGTATTTGAGAAGTCAGTTTCTTACGGGTCGCACTCACGTTAATTTTCACGGTGGTTGATTACGATGACACCCTTAATGAATTGAAAATATTATATATAATTAGTATATTAAAATTGATTTCCTTTTTAAAAATATTTTTTTGTTAATTAGAAGTTTCCTATTTAGTTAACATGTGATAAAATACATTTATAAATTAAAAAACGAATTTGCAATAAAATCATATATTTATATAATATGATTTCATGAAAAAGGAAAGTTAACAAAAATAATTTTGATATTAGAAAATAAATATTTCTTTTAAAACATAATCTTAAGCGATATAAATATATTTTCAAAGTCATAAAAATATTTTCCTTATATCTATGTATTTTCTCAGATAATTGCATAAAAAATTGATTATATAAACCAAGATACCTTTAGTTGAATAATAATATTTTATAATTTATTGAAATGGTTTATTCATTATTATAATATTTGCTAACTAATAATATTTTATAATTAAAAAACTAAAAGTTTCTATAAAAAACATTTTACTTACATAAAATAATTTCTCAAGAAAAAAAAATTAAAACTGGTATTCATTTTTAAAACGTTAAATGATAATTTTATGAAAACTAATTTTATCACAAGCATGTTTTGAACAAATAATTAAAAATATTTTTAAATAACATAATCATAGATATTTTAATGAACTAAACATATTATATTTTTCCACAATTAAAATGTATATATTTATTTAATATTTAGTTTGTTTATTACTTTTTCCCTTTATGTTCGTACAATCCAATATACATATAACTAAAGTATATAAGAAAATCTGAAAAACTATATTTAAGATTATTTAAATAATTATAGTTTATTTTTATAAATCTAAGGTATATTATTACTTAGAGCTTACAAAATATTTTAATTATTATAAATATCGATATGTGTTTATAATATTTACAAAGTTTTATTAGTTACTTTCTTCTATGCAACTTTCTACTGATCATTGATTCATTTTTAAAATATTTTTTGAAAATCAACAAATAATAAATTATTATAAATATTACAAAAATATTTTTGCACATTTAAGATGAAAAACTGAACTGATACGATAAATAAAAACCAATCTGATTTGGCTTAATAAATAAAAATAAAATTATACTTTAATACAAAAGAATATATGTCATCCTATCCACAAAATGAGTAACTAGACTAATCAATTTTATTTATATCTAAAATCAAAGGTAAAATAAAAAAAAAATTATTGTAATTTTTATTTATTTTATACATATAAATTACATGATCCTTCAAACCATACCAATAAATAAAGATAAAATATTAACTAATTATTACAATTTACTTCTTTTGTAAAACATACATGCATGAATTTTAAATATTATCATTATATTTATTTATGTATTGTGAATCGATCAACACTTAAGTTTTTTTTTAATATGATTTTCAAAACAATATATATATATATATATAGATAATATTATTACTAAATATATTTACATATATAAGAGAAAGGACAATCTAAATGAAAATAATTCAAATTATTCAAAATTTTA
>NW_026616316.1:0-26965 GCF_000801105.2 Raphanus sativus | reverse complement strand
TTGCTTGCTGGTCAGAGTGAACAAGGTGTGGTCGGCTTCAGATTTCCTAAAACCCCTTCCATTCAGTGTTGAACTCAGCTTGTGATACCAGGCTCTTGGAGATTGCTTTAGCCCATATATTGCTTTCCTCAATCTCAAGACATTTCCAGGCTTGACCATGCTTTCCATTCCAGGTGGTGGGCGCATGTATACTTCATCTTCTAGCTCTCCTTGTAAGAATGCATTCTTGACATCCATTTGCCAAAGATCCCACTCCAAATTCACAGCAAGTGAGAGCACAACTCTTATGGTGTGTAACTTTGCTACTGGCGCAAATGTTTCTAGGTAATCCTCACCATACACTTGGGTGTAGCCTCTTGCTACTAGCCTGGTCTTCTTCCTTTCTGGTTTCCCATTGGCTAGATACTTGATTGTGAACAGAAGCATGCTGGTCACTGCCTTCTTGCCTTTGGGAAGCTCACTCTCAAAGAAGGTTCCATTCTTCTCCATAGCTCCCATCTCATCTTCTACTGAGTCTCTCCATTCCTTGATTGCCATAGCCTCCTCATATGTCCTTGGTATGTAAGCCTCATCAAGGTTGGTGATGAACACTTGATGGTCCTTAGGGTATTGAGCTAGGGAGCATGTTGCTTGAGTTGGATGAGCAACTGCTTGGCTGTTGAAATATACCCTTGTGTTGCTCCAGTTTGATGGTGGATTCCTGACCCTTGTGCTTCTCCTAAGCGGCTGGACTTCTTCTATCCTTTCAACTTCATCAGGTACAGCCTCTTGCTCTTGTACTGATGGCACACCTTGATTGTTTTCATCCTGATCATGAACCTCTTGCGCTTGATCAGTGTGTGTTCCCTCTTGGACCTCTCTTGTTTCATCTGATCCCTCTTGACCAGTGTGAGAATCCTCTTGATTCCCCCCTTCAGGATTAGGATGAATAACTTGCTCACTCTCAAGAATCACTGGTGCTGATCCCTGACCCATGTTGATGCCAAGACTCTCCATAATATGCTTCAGGTTCAGTGCTCTATCCGAGGCTTCTTGAGATAAATCTTTGAGATTCTCCCAATCTTTCTCCTCAAAGTAGCCTCTTGATTCAACAAACTTCACATCTCTGGACACCATGACTCTCCTAGTCTCTGGTACATAGCACTTGTACCCCTTTTGTGTATTTGAATAGCCAATAAACACTGCCTTGACACTTCTTGCCTCTAGCTTGTTTCTGTGCTCACCTGGCCTTAATACAAAACACAAACACCCAAAGACCCGTAAGTAATCAATGGATGGTTTTCTTTTGTTCAATACCTCATATGGTGTGGAGTCCTCAAGCACTCTTGTAGGCGTCCGATTGATGAGATAGCATGCAGTCATCACAGCATCACTCCAAAATCGTTTAGGCATGTTGGTATAGAACATCATGGATCTCGCCACCTCCATTAGGTGCCTGTTCTTCCTCTCAGCAACTCCATTTTGCTGTGGGGTGTATGGGCAGCTAGTTTGGTGGATGATCCCATGTTTAGCTAGATGGCTTTTGAATGCTTTGCTTGTATATTCTCCCCCATTATCTGATCTGAATACTTTGATCTTAACATTGAAATGATTAGTTATGTAGTTCTGGAAATTAATAAAAGCATCAAGCACTCTATCTTTAGTTTGAATCATAGTCAGCCAAGTATATTTGGATTTTTGATCAATGAATGTGACAAAGTACTTATGATTCTCTCTAGATATGCATGGTGCAGTCCAGACATCAGAATGTATGAGATCAAAGCAATTTTCATAAATAGTAGACGATTTTGGGAAGACAGTTTTGCAATGTTTACCAAGGATACAAGCTTCACAGCCATCATTTTTAAACACAACATTAGGTAATAAAATGTTCAAGGCACGAGAATGAGGATGACCTAATCTAGCATGCCACAATACATCATTATCTAAGACAGGAATTGAACTAAAAGCAGATAAATTTGAACTGGTCTTGATGTCTTCAAGTAGGTACAAGTCCTCCTTTGTAACACCTTTGCCAATCAACTTAAGAGTCTCAATATCCTGAAACATAACCTCATTAGGGCTGAATATTACATTGCAATGTAAATCAGTAGCAACTCTTTTGACAGAAAGCAAATTTGATGCAAAAGATGGCATATAAAATGCTTTGGTATCTCTATCAAACAATTTAATGGTTCCTTCACCCTGAATGGGAATTCTATCACCATTAGCAATTTTAACATGTCCTAAAACAGGTTTAATGTTCTCAATTAACTCAGCATTACTAATCATATGATGAGAGGCGCCAGAGTCTATTATCACAGGTTTGATGCTACTAGATGCATTCATATTAGTTGTAAGAGCATGAGGAGCACTAGACAATCTATATGATGCATTTAGAGAATAACCAAGAGTTTTACCAGACTCCCTTAAGGCTTTGATGAGAGCTTCAATGTCAGATTTCTTGACATTCTCATTGTGTGCTCCATCACTAGTAGCCTTGGCGCGCATAGGGGTAGAGGTCTCTCCCACATCACCAGAGAAGTTGGCTTTTGCATCAGTTCGGAACTTCTGGGGCTTGAGGTGTGGGTGAAGAATCCAGCACTTGTCTCTCCCATGACCTTTCTTCTTGCAGTGGTCACACTCCCACACCTTCTTGTCTCCAGGTTTGTATTGTCCTTTGTTTGCTGCGCCTTCAACAGGGGCCTCTACACCTTCAGCTTTATTTGCAAGGATGAGCTCTCCCTTTCCTCCAAATAGCCCCACTGATCCTTGCTCCTTTTGTATCTGAGCACACAACTCCTCTAGAGATGGAAGCTTGTCGCTCCTCAAAATGTGCTTAATCAGATCACCATACACCGGGTTGAGAGTAAAGAGCAAGGCAAACACCTTATCTTGTTCTTTTCTCTCATTCATCACTTCCGGATCCACACTGGATGGCCTCAACATCTCCATCTCTGCCCACAGTGACCTGAACTTCCCAAAGTGAGTAGAGAAGTCAGTGTCCTCTTGGGAGAGAGTGTTGATAGCCCTCTTGACTTCAAACACCCTACTGATGTTGGATATGTTCCCATACACTTTCTTAAGTGTTTCCCAAAGTTCTTTGGAGGTTTCACAGTAGGAATAAGCTTCTAAGATAGGCGCATCTAGGCTGTTTTGAATGATTGAAAGCACCATGAGGTCCTCCTGACCTTTCTTCCTATCACCTTCAGCCGCACTAGCCTCTTCTTTGCCATCCTCTCCTAGGACAGTCTTGGTTGTAGCCTTGCCCTCCACGCACTCCCAAAGACCTCTGCCTCCTAGTGCTGTCTTAGCAAGCCTTGACCATAGCAAGTAATTTGGACCTTTTAAAGTCACTGGTATCGACACCATCTTTGAGTGAGTTTCCATTTTTGGCAAATTTTTAAGCTGGAAATCAAGAACAAGTGAAGAACACCAAGAACTTTGCCAAAAATAGAAAAGAAAGATTCAGAGTTTTGCGGAAAAGTAAGAAAAGAAAATAAGAGAATTGGTTCCAAGAGCTTTTAGTGCTCTGATACCATGAGAGAATGTAAAGATTAAGGAGAGATTAAGAGAAGATTATGATAACCATTGTGAGAATTCAAGAGAAAGAGAGAGAGGAGTTTGCGAGAGAGAAGTAAAGAAAGAGGAAACTGTTTCCTTGATTGATTTAGTTCATCACACACATACATAAATAGCTAAATCGACATACAAGAAGAATTAATAAACAAAGGAGCTCAGACTGCGCAGACTGAGCTTGGATAGTGACAGCTCAGGAACGGCTATGAGGCAAAGTGAACATGTGATCTTTATATTAAACAACTCCTTGCCGACATCCCTCCTTTGTCTTGACCTTCCAACGGTATTCTTCTTCTCCTAAACCTTCCTTGGCAAGTCACTCTTTGCTTCCTTGTGGCGGTTAGGATTATTTGAATCCGAGAGAGGCAATGCACATACTTGTAGAACAAGGCATTGCCATCCAAGCTCATCTTTGATATATCTGATCTTGTTTATCTCCTTATGTCTTCATGTCAACACTCCCCCTCAAGCTTGACCATATGGAACAAGTCAAGCTTGGAAGCCATGAAGCAATCCCTCATTAAAACCTTAGCTTGGCAAAACCCAATGGGACAAAAACCAAGCCAAGGAAAAAGAGTAGATCACTTCATGGAGGAGAGATCAGTGACATGAGAGGTCTATGAGTCCTAACCGTGGATGGATGAACTCACAGACTTTAGTGCTTGCTGCCTTTGTGAAGATGTCAGCAAGCTGCTCCTCACTTCGTGTGTAGCATGGCAATATCACCTTCTGCTCCACTGCTTGTCTAACCTTGTGGCAGTCTACTTCAATGTGTTTGGTTCTTTCATGGAAGACTGAGTTGCTGGCAATGTGTATAGCCGCCTGGTTATCACAATGCATAGTGATTGGTGAGGTAGTCTCTACTCCCAAGTCCTTAAGCAGTCCCTTGATCCAAATCAGCTCACTTGTGAGCTTTCTCATGGCTCTATACTCTGCCTCAGCACTTGAACATGAAACCACCTTTTGCTTCTTGCTCTTCCAAGTCACCAAGTTGCCTCCAATAAATGTGCAATAACCAGTAGTTGATCTCCTATCAATTCTGTCTCCAGCCCAATCAGCATCACAATACCCAACTATCTCAGTGCTCTTGTTGCACCCCATCCATATTCCTTGTCCTGGCGCCTCTCTTAGATACCTTAGTATCCTCTCCACCATGTTCCAATGATGCATCTTGGGAGCTTGCATATGCTGGCTCACCTGGTTGACTGCAAAGCACACATCAGGTCTTGTGATAGTGAGATATATCAGCTTCCCAACCATTCTTCTATAGTGCTTCACATCTCCATAAGCCTTGTCTTCAATCTCCCCCTCACGCATCACTTTGTATCCATCTTCTAGTGGTGTTTTAGCAGCTCTTCCGCCAAGATCACCAACTTCTTTTAACAAATCCAGAGTGTATTTCCTTTGAGACAGGAACAACCCTTCCTTTGATCTGCATATCTCAATCCCAAGGAAATACTTGAGCTCTCCCAAGTCCTTGATGTCAAATGTTGCTTTGAGAAACACCTTGGTTGAGTTGATCCCTTCTTTGTCACTGCCTGTGATGATTATATCATCCACATAGATGAGTATAACAATGATCCCTTGCTTGCTGGTCAGAGTGAACAAGGTGTGGTCGGCTTCAGATTGTGAGAATTGATAGATTATGAGAATCAAAGAGATATAAGTGTGTGAAGAACACTGATGAACAAAAGAGAGAGAGAGAGAGAAGAGAGAAACGAGATTAAAAAGAGAGACAAAGAGAGAAAAGTGATTTCATAGATTGATAGTTGTCACACATGGTTACATATATAGGCTGATAAAATATCTCAGGAAACTACTAAAATAGTGAGACAGAGAAACAACAATAAACAATGAGGAAGAGTCCAACTGGTGTGGAGCAGGAGTGGCAGTGTGATAGTGACAGCACCTAACGGCTGGAACCACTTGAATCCTTAGCTCTTCACGTGATCAGCCTCTTCCAATGCCTTAGCGAGTTTCCTTAGTCTCTTGTGATCCCATAAACTCGCCACCAAGCTTACTTTTCTTGCAAGGCAATCTAGGTTGTATGGAACTCCTTGCTCACTGCTTCTCAGTTTCCTTTGTTGCCTCTCACTATGTAACCTTCACATCCTTATTCTTACTGCTTCTTATTGCTTCATCTCAACACTCCCCCTCAAGCTTGACCATGTGGAACAAGTCAAGCTTGGAAGACCATGAAGCATTCCCTCATTAAACCTTGATATGCAAAACCCAGTGGGACAAAAACATATCAAGGAAAGAGTAGAACACTTCATGGAAAGGGGATCACTGAGATGAAAGATCCACGAGTCCAAGTTTTGAATGTATGAACTCGCAAACCTTTGCACTTGCAGCCTTGGTGAAGATATCAGCCAACTGGTCTTCACTTCTGGTGTAACATGGGAGTATGACCTTCTGTTCAACAGCTTGCCTCACCTTATGGCAATCCACCTCAATGTGTTTTGTTCTTTCATGGAACACTGAGTTGCTAGCAATGTGTATAGCCGCCTGGTTATCACAGTGCATAGTGATTGGAGTTGTAGCTTCAATTCCCAAGTCTTTGAGCAAACCCTTGATCCAGATCAACTCGCTTGTGAGCTTCCTCATAGCTCTATATTCAGCTTCAGCACTAGAGCAAGACACCACCTTCTGCTTCTTGCTCTTCCAAGTCACCAAATTTCCTCCAATAAAAGTGCAATATCCAGTGGTTGATCTCCTATCAACTCTGTCTCCTGCCCAATCAGCATCACAATATCCTACTATCTCAGTATTCTTGTTGCATCCCATCCATACTCCTTGTCCTGGTGCCTCTCTTAGGTACCTTAGTATCCTCTCTACCATATTCCAATGGTGCATCTTTGGAGCTTGCATGTGTTGGCTTACTTGGTTGACTGCAAAACACACGTCTGGTCTGGTTATGGTGAGGTAAATGAGCTTTCCAACCATTCTTCTATAGTGTTTGACATCAGTGTATGGTTGATTATCAATCTCCCCCTCACGCATCACTTTGTACCCATCTTCAAGTGGTGTCTTTGCAGCTCTTCCTCCTAGATCACCAGCCTCTTTTAGCAGATCCAATGCATACTTTCTTTGAGATAGAAATAGTCCTTCCTTGGATCTACATATCTCAATGCCTAGGAAGTATTTGAGCTCTCCCAAATCCTTGATATCAAAAGATGACTTGAGATATGCCTTAGTTGCAAGTATGCCCTCTTTATCACTGCCAGTGATGATGATATCATCCACATACACCAAGATCACAATGATTCCCTTCTTGCTGGTCAGTGTGAACAATGTGTGATCAGCCTGAGATTTCACAAAACCTCTTCCATTGAGCGTGGTGCTTAGTTTGTGATACCAGGCTCTAGGTGATTGCTTCAGTCCATAGATGGCTTTCTTCAGTCTAAGGACATTTCCAGGCTTTACTAGATGCTCCAAACCGGGTGGTGGTTTCATGTATACTTCATCCTCCAGCTCACCTTGTAAGAAGGCATTCTTCACATCCATCTGCCATAGATCCCACTCTAGATTTACTGCTAAGGATAGGACTATCCTTATGGTGTGCAGCTTGGCTACTGGTGCAAACGTGTCTAGATAATCCTCTCCATAGGTCTGAGTGAAGCCTCTTGCTACCAACCTTGTCTTACGCCTCTCTACTGTACCATCAGCATTGTATTTGATTGTAAAGATCCATCTGCTTGTTACTGCCCTCTTGCCTTTGGGTAGCTCTGCTTCATACCATGTATCATTGATGATCATGGCACTAGTCTCACTGCCCACTGATTCTCTCCATTCAGCAAGTTCCATAGCTTCTTCATAGGACCTTGGGATGTACTCTTGATCCAACTCCCCAATAAACACCACATGCTCTTGAGGATATTGAGCTAGAGAGCACACTGCTTGTATAGGATGTGCTACAGCTTGAGAGTTGAAGTAGACCCGGTTGTTCTTCCAGTTTGATGCTGGTTGTTTAATCCTAGAGCTTCTTCTTAGCTCTGGTTGGGTTGTACCTTCTTCAGGTATCACTGATCCACCATTCTGCTGGCTTGAGCTCACCACTGTCTCCTCTTGAGTACTGTGATCTTGCTCCTCTTGCGCATGATGCTCAGCTTGATCATGACTTGCTGAAACATCCTCTTGATGTTGTTCGGCTTGATTGTCCCCCTCAGGATCAAGGTGAGTGATTTCTGTGTCCCCATTATCACTTACTAATCCTGGTTGCACTGGTACTGTCTCTTGTACTTCAGGTATCCTTTTAATAGGTACACTGATGCCAAGACTCTCCATTACTCTTCTGAGGCTATCAGCTCTATCTGAAGTAGGTTGGGATAGATTCTCCAAATCTTCCCAATTCTTCCCATCATAGTAACTCCTAGACTCCATGAACTTGACATCTCGTGAGATTAAGACCCTCCTGGTCTCTGGTACATAACACTTGTAGCCTTTCTGGTGAGGAGAATACCCAATGAACACTGCCTTTGTGCTTCTTGCATCAAGCTTGTTCCTCTGCCCTCCTGGTACCAACACAAAGCATATACATCCAAACACCCGCATGTGATCCAGAGATGGTTTGCTCTTGTTGAGAACTTCATAGGGAGAGATGTCATTGAGAACTCTAGTTGGGGTTCTGTTGATCAGGTGACAAGCAGAAACCACAGCATCACTCCAGAACCGCTTTGGAACACTCATGTGGAACATCATTGATCTAGCCACCTCCATAAGGTGCCTGTTCTTCCTCTCAGCAACTCCATTTTGCTGAGGAGTATAAGGACAGCTGGTCTGATGGATAATCCCTTGTTGAGATAAAAATTGCTTGAAAGCTCCACTTGTGTACTCTCCACCATTATCTGACCTGAGAATCTTCACCTTAGCACTGAAGTGGTTGGTGACATGAGAATGATAATTCTTGAAAGCTTCCAAGACTCTGTCCTTAGACTGGATCAGTGTTACCCAAGTGTACTTGGACTTCTCATCAATGAAGGTAACAAAGTACTTGTGATTCTCTCTGGACATACAAGGTGCAGTCCACACATCTGAGTGAACCAGGTCAAAACACTTCTCATAAATCGTGTTGGACCTTGGGAATACTGTCTTGCAATGCTTCCCCAAGATGCATGCTTCACACTCATCATTTTTAAACACAACTCCAGGAAGCATCAGATTGAATGCTCTAGTGTGCGGATGCCCCAATCTAGCATGCCATATAGTGCTCTCAACCCCAGCAGATGTACTGACCAAGCAACATGAAGAGGATTCAGCTAGTTGAGTCTTTTGGAGATGATACAACTCCTGATGGCTGTGGCCTTTACCAATAACCTGCCCTGTCTTTAAATCTTGAAACTCAACTTCATCTGGTCTGAATACAACCTGACAACTCAGATCAACAGTAGCTCTCCTCACAGATAACAGGTTAGATGTAAACTTAGGCATATATAAGGCAGTTGATTCCCTATCAAACAACCTAAGGTTCCCTATCCCTTCTATCTTCACCTTATCACCATTAGCTATCAGAACATTTCCAGTAGCAGGCTGGATATCACTAATCAAGTTCCTATCACTAATCATGTGATGACTAGCTCCTGAATCTATAATAATGGGTTTAGAGTCAGGAGATGATATACCAGCCTTCTTGGATGAGATAAGGGATTGAGCAGCTTTGATAAAGAGATCAAAGTCTCTCCTGGTTGCTGGACCATCAGGGTTGGTTGCGCCAGTCTCACTTCTCCACCATTCTCCTCTAGTGGTGTCACTACTGAGCGCTGAGTACATGGTTCTTCCATGAATCACTGGATGCTCAAACTCCTTGAGCTCATATCCATTTGGTTGACTTCTAAGAACACCAGCTTCTCCTAAGTCTGGTATCTTTCCTTCTCTAAGGAAAGAATTTATCAGCTTGTTGTGGGTTGAATCCAGGCGCAGTAATAAGCTCAGAAGCCTATCCTGCTCATAAACAACTTGAAGGCTCTCCCATAAACTTCCATATCCAAGCTGAAGTGTGTCCCATAGATTTCTTGCGGTTTGAACTTGGGAGTGTGTCTTCAAGATTGTTGGAGATAGAGAGTTTTGTATGATTCCAAGTGTTTGCTGATCTTCTTGAACCCACTTGTTGTCATGCTTCAGGCGTGTGAACTTAATTTCCTCTTGAGTCATCTTCTTTGAAGTTCCAGCCTTCATGATGTGGCTGTCCCAAAGTCCATGACTCCCCAAGGTGAATCTGGCCACTCTTGACCATATCAGATAATTAGACCCCTCTAGGGTTATAGGAATAGAAATCTCTGATTTTTCCATCATGAGCAGCTGAGTAACATCAATCACAGCTAGTATCCAGTGGAACAGACTTCAAAGGTATAACCAGAGTGAGAAAAAGAAGAATTAGATGAACTTTGCTATTTTTGGCAAAATCTGGAAATGAGAATGAAGAACACACCAAGAACAGTATGAACTTTGCCAAAAATAGAAATAAAAAACTCAGAGAATTTGCGGAATTAAATCAGGTTTCAAGAGCTTGTGCTCTGATACCATGTGAGAATTGATAGATTATGAGAATCAAAGAGATATAAGTGTGTGAAGAACACTGATGAACAAAAGAGAGAGAGAGAGAGAGAGAGAAACGAGATTAAAGAGAGACAAAGAGAGAAAGTGATTTCATAGATTGATAGTTGTCACACATGGTTACATATATAGGCTGATAAAATATCTCAGGAAACTACTAAAATAGTGAGACAGAGAAACAACAATAAACAATGAGGAAGAGTCCAACTGGTGTGGAGCAGGAGTGGCAGTGTGATAGTGACAGCACCTAACGGCTGGAACCACTTGAATCCTTAGCTCTTCACGTGATCAGCCTCTTCCAATGCCTTAGCGAGTTTCCTTAGTCTCTTGTGATCCCATAAACTCGCCACCAAGCTTACTTTTCTTGCAAGGCAATCTAGGTTGTATGGAACTCCTTGCTCACTGCTTCTCAGTTTCCTTTGTTGCCTCTCACTATGTAACCTTCACATCCTTATTCTTACTGCTTCTTATTGCTTCATCTCAACAGCAAAGCAGCTCCTGGTATGAAATCTATTTGATGTTCAATGCCCCTTAGTGGTGGTAAGCCGTGTGGAATCTCTTCTGGAAACAAATCTTTGAACTTGTCAATAAGCTTAGTAACCTCTGGTGGGTACTCCACTTCACCTGAACCTGCACTCAAAAGCTCCTTAAAGATCATTAGTAGCATTGTGTGTTTAGTAGCAGTTGCCTTTCTGATATGGCTAGGCTGGATTAGGAAATTTGATTTAACAGATTTTTCCTTCTCCTTAACCATTTGCAAATGCAGTTCATGAACCTGAGCAGGAGTGAGAGGAGCTAGACTAATCTTACGCTTGTTATGCATGAATGTATACATGTTTGATCTACCATCATGCCTAGTCTCTCTATCCCATTGCCAAGGTCGACCTAACAAAACATGCCCTGCTTGCATAGGCACTACATCACAAACTACCTCATCTTGATACTTACCAATGCTAAAAGGGATAGTAACTTGCTCTTTAATCTGCAGCTCAACCTTATCATCTAACCATCTTAGCCTATATGGATGCGGATGAGGGACCTTGACTAAGCCAAGCTTATCAACCATGTAAGCACTCGCGGCATTAGTACAAGACCCACCATCAATGATGAGGTTACATACCTTGCCTTTAATAGTACACCTACTATGGAAGATATTTTCTCTTTGGATGGTCTCAGCTGGTTCCAACATGACACTAAGCACACGCCTGATCATCAAGCTCTCTCCCACGTCTGGATATTGCATCTCTCCATAGTCGGCTTGTAACTCAGGTGCATCCTCATCATGTGATTCATACCCATCTTCAGTGAGCATCATCACTCTCTGGTTCGGACACTCTCTAGCCATATGTCCTCGGCCCCTACACTTGAAACAAGTGATATCTCTAGCACGTTGAGGAGTGGTAGTCTTAGATGGCTCTGCCCTGGTGTCTTTGTTGTTATCAGTCGCTTGAGACTTTGAGCGAGTGTCTCCCTCAACCCCTTTGCCCTTGTCTACTGGTTTGTTGTAGTTGCTGTTGTTGTTGGAGTTCCAGTTGGATTGGGATCTACCCTTGGTGCCCTTCTTCTTGATGTGTTGCTCAGCTTGCACGGCTATGTGGAATAGGTCTTTGAGATCTCCATAAGCTTGTCTCTCAACCTTGCCACTCACTCTATCTTGCAACCCATCTATGAACTGAGCCATGATCGTCTCCTCATCCTCATTGAGATCAAGGCGGTTTCTTAACTTCTCAAACTCCTCATAGTACTCCTCAACTGACTTGCTTCCTTGCTTAAGTGTTCTGAACTTCTTGTGCAAGTCTCGGTGATAATGTTGTGGCACAAACCTCAGCCTCATAGCATCTTTCATGTCTAACCAGGCGTCTAGTTGCCTCAAGTGCCCTCTCCTACGGTCAGAGCACAACCTATCCCACCAGGATAAGGCATTGTCCGTGAGCTGAGCTACTGCCAAAGCAACTCTCTTGGGACCAGGATGGTTGTAGTAAGAGAAGATGTGATCCATCCTCTTTTCCCAATCAAGGTAAGCTTCAGGATCAACCTTTCCAGCATACTGGGGTGGTGTCATCTTTAAAAGATCCGGTCCTTGGTTGTGGTGTTGTTGGCGATGTCCTCTCTGTGGAGTTGCATAGTCATCTTCCTCATAGCCTTGGTTGCGGATGGGTCTCCGTGGAGCTCTACGTGGAGGTAAGTAATCCTCTTCCTCCTCTGCCTCTTCTCCATAGTCATCTTGTTGAACTCTTGCTCTCGGATAAGGACCATGTTGTTGTCCAGTATCTTCTTCATTCTGCTGATTCCGAGTACTAGTCTCTGGATCATCATTGAAGTGTACTCCAGTACGCCTGTTGTTTGGAGCTTGGTACTGCTGGTTTCGGTTTGGAAACCTCTCAGCAGTTTGAGTAGCTTGAGCCGTGGGTCTCTGCTCAACTCTGGTTAGCCTATCTCCAAGGTCTTGGCGCATCTCCTTCATCTCTTCCCTCATTGCATTGAAGGCTTGCATCATAGTAGCCAGCTCGGATGCTTCTCCCATTGTACCTGCAAGTAAAGGACTTAGAGCTTAGGTTTGATCAATGAAAGAAATTTAAACAAAAACTTGATCAACAAATTGGTAACACTAAAAGAAAAGAAAACTTCTATTTTTTTTTGAGTTTTTAAAAGACAAGTTTTCGCAAATTCGAAAGAAAAAAAAAAGAAAACTTTGGTTTTGGAATAATGGAAAATCCGATCAATGCATGAATAAAAGGAAAACTTGAAGAACACGGTTTTTTTTTTTTTTTTTTGAAAGGAATGATCTAGCTAGCAAACTATTCGATCTATGGATGAACTAAGAAGAACAAGAACTTTTTATGGGTTTTCAAAAGAATCAAAGCAAAACTAACTAGAAACAAAGAACTAATACGAGTTGTAACAAGAGTAAAGATAGATACAACCTGATGCTGAAGGAACTTCAGCTCTGATACCAGAAATGATACAAGCCTAAGCTGACAAAGGCTGTATGATCCAAGCAAGAGAGATGGAGCCGATCTAGATCAAGAGGTGGTTCTATTGTTTTTGATCTAATCAAACAAGAGAAGCCGTGAGTGAGGAACAAGATGGATTGATGTGCACCACACGAGGGATGGGGAGCTCGTGATACAACACTAAGGAACCTTCAAGCCGTGGAGGTGCTGGTCTCACAAGGCAAGGAGGCGGCGAGTTCTGTTTGAGAGAGCTCTAGGTTTTCTTTCAAAGAAAGTTTATTAAAAATATCAAAAGTGTTTCTCCCATGAGTCTCGCAAAACAATATAAAGACTAAGGACATATCCCTTGTCTACGCAAATGAAATGAACTTAAAATAACATAAGGTTCAAATAAGGAAACAAAGAAGAAATGGTTTCTTCTTAGTCTTGGACCGAGATGCTTCAAGGTGGTTTGTAAGCTAGTTGTGGCCTCGTTAAAAACCTCCTCCTGGAAAACCTCGTGGGACAAAACCAAGAGTAAGGAAAAGAGCACACACAAGGAGCTTGCCTCGTAGCTAACCATGTCCAAGAACCTTCTTAAGCATTGGGTTCTTCTATGGTAATGATCATCAAATGGTTGTGACTCTGATCAGGTATGAATGGCCAAAGATCTTCTCTTGATGCTTGAGAACTCCCATTTGGTTCCTCTATCTTCACAGCATCTCTCTTGATCACATCTTTGATATCTTCCTCAGCTTGTTTAACCTGTCCAAGATCAGAAGCAAGTATCATGCTCTCATTAAATTTATGTTGAAGTATCTTAGCTCTTTGTCTAGTGATAGCTCCCTTAAACACGGTTGGTATGGGCACTTCTTGCTCAGTCTCTGGTTTGGTAATGTTGCTGATCATGTCCTGAATGTCTGGTTCAGTAAGGTCAGGTTCAATGTCCTCATCACCTAGAAGGGCACAACTGCATTGGACACTATATAAGTCCCTTATAAGCAGTCATGTATCTTTAACCTTTATGAAATATATGAGTCAGTTTGCCCCTAGCAACTACTAAGCCTTTTGAGAGTTTGTGAGAAGCATTCTTGAGAGCAAAATTGTGTTATATCAAGTTCCTCTTCATAGAACTTGTGGTTACACTTTGTAAGAATATGAGAATCAAAGTGTGTTAAGTGAAGAACATTGTGAGAGGGAGAGAGAGATTGGCGTAGGAGACAAAGAGAAATGAGGGAATTAATTTCCTTAATTGATTCACTTGGTTACAGCATACATAAATAGGATGAGAAAATATCCTAGACAAGTATTAAAATAAACATGACACTAGGAATATAATAAACAAGTAGAATAAGTCCAACTGCTTCAGATCAGATGCGCCAGACTTGAGAGTGACTGGTCCCAACGGTTGTCTCAACTTGACAACCTTAGCTAATCACGTGAAGGCACTTCTCCAACGTTCCCATTGTCTTGGCGAGTGAGGTTGAGTTTCTTTGATCAATATAAAACCAATTATGCTCCACTCTTCACTTCCTTTACTTGCAAGTCACGCTGGAGATCCTAGGTTGTACGGACAAGCTTGGTTCCCAAGGTAACTCAATTATGTGATCCTTCTGAATATGCTCGCCCTAACTCATTCTTCATTGCTTACATGCTGCAGCTTATTGCTTCATCTCAACACTCCCCCTCAAGCTTGACCATGTGGAACAAGTCAAGCTTGGAAACCATGAAGCATTCCCTCATTAAAACCTTGATATGAAAAACCCAGTGGGACAAAAACATATCAAGGAAAAAGAGTAGAACACCTCATGGTTAGAGGATCAGTGTGATGAAAGATCCACAAGTCCAAGCTTTGAGTGAATGAACTCACAAACCTTGGTACTTGCAGCCTTGGTGAAGATATCAGCCAACTGGTCTTCACTTCTGGTGTAGCATGGGAGGATGACCTTCTGCTCAACAGCTTGCCTCACCTTATGGCAATCGACTTCAATGTGTTTGGTTCTCTCATGGAAGACTGAGTTGCTGGCAATGTGTATAGCTGCCTGATTATCACAGTGCATGGTGATTGGAGTTGTAGCTTCAATTCCCAAGTCCTTTAGTAAGCCTCTTATCCAGATCAACTCGCTTGTAAGCTTCCTCATAGCCCTGTATTCAGCTTCAGCACTTGAACATGACACAACCTTTTGCTTCTTGCTCTTCCAAGTCACCAAGTTGCCTCCAATGAAAGTGCAATATCCAGTAGTTGATCTCCTATCAACTCTATCTCCTGCCCAATCAGCATCACAGTATCCCACTATCTCACTGCTCTTATTGCATCCCATCCAGATTCCTTGACCTGGTGCTTCTCTTAGATACCTTAAGATCCTCTCAACCATGTTCCAATGATGAACTCTTGGTGCTTGCATCTGCTGGCTGACTTGATTCACAGCAAAGCATATGTCTGGTCTTGTGATGGTTAGGTAGATGAGTTTCCCAACCATTCTTCTATATCTCTTCACATCTCCAAATGGCTTATCTTCAAACTCCCCCTTGCGCAATACTTTGTAACCATCCTCCAATGGAGTCTTTGCTTTCTTTGTACCTAGATCGCCTGCTTCACTCAACATATCAAGTGTGTACTTTCTTTGGTTTAAGAATAGCCCCTCTTTAGATCGGCATATCTCAATCCCTAGAAAGTACTTTAGTTCACCCAAGTCTTTAATATCAAATGATGATTTAAGAAAAGCCTTAGTTGAGATAATACCTTCCTTATCACTCCCTGTTATGATAATGTCATCAACATATATCAGTATGACTATGATGCCTTGTTGCGAGGTGAGTGTAAAGAGGGTGTGATCAGCTTCAGACTTGTTGAATCCTCTCCCATTGAGTGTTGTGCTGAGTTTATGATACCAGGCTCTTGGAGATTGCTTTAATCCATATATTGCTTTCTTTAACCTAAGCACATTTCCAGGCTGTACTAGATCTTCCATACCAGGAGGTGGTCTCATGTAGACTTCATCTTCTAGTTCACCTTGGAGGAAGGCATTCTTGACATCCATCTGCCACAGATCCCACTCTAGGTTGACTGCCAATGAGAGAACTACTCTGATCGTGTGTAACTTGGCCACTGGTGCAAATGTGTCTAGGTAATCTTGCCCATAGACCTGAGTGTACCCTCTTGCAACCAGTCTTGTTTTCTTCCTCTCTGGTTTCCCATTAGCTTGATACTTTATGGTGAAGAGTAGCATGCTTGTTACTGCCTTCTTGCCTTTGGGAAGTGGAGTCTCATACCATGTGTCATTTTTAACCATAGCACCCATCTCATCACCAACAGACTCTCTCCACTCATCCAAAGCCATTGCTTCTTCATAAGACCTTGGGATATACTCCTCATCTAAGCTGATCATGAAGGCTTGATGTTCCACTGGATATTGGGCAAGTGAGCAGACTGCTTGGATTGGGTGAGCTACTGCTTGACTGTTGAAATACACTCTTGTATTTGTCCAGTTTGATGCTGGTTTTCTCTGCCTTGTGCTTCTCCTAAGCTGCTGGCTAGTATCCATTTGTTGCTCATTTCCCACTAACTCTTCCTCAGATTGTTGCATTACTGTCTCTTCTTGTCTTTCATCCTGATCATGAACCGGATGTGACTCTTCTTGATTTTCTTGATTCCCCCCTTCAGGATCAGGATGGAGGTCATCTGTAACAGGAACAACCTCTTCAATCACAGCTTCTGGACTTTGTGTACCCTCCTGGTCATGTCCATTCTCCGGATTGTTGGCTGGTCTTTCTTCTTGTTGTGATTGTGGCATACTGATGCCTATTGATTCCATGATGCGCCTCAGATTAGCTGCCCTATCAGAGGATGATTGAGAGAGATCCTTGAGCTTATCCCAACTCTTCTCCTCATAATATCCCCTTGATTCCACAAACTTTACATCCCTAGAGACTAGCACCCTTCTCATGTCTGGATCATAGCACTTGTAGCCTTTTTGGTGAGGAGAATAACCCAAGAACATAGCCTTAGTGCTTCTGGCCTCAAGTTTATTTCTCTGCTCACTAGGCTGCAAAACATAGCACAAACAACCAAATATGCGCAAGTGATTAAGAGAGGGTTTTCTTTTGTTCAATACCTCATATGGAGTGAGATCATCCAAGACCCTGGTTGGAGTTCTATTGATGAGATAGCATGCTGTCATGACAGCATCACTCCAAAATCTCTTGGGCACATTGGTGTAGAACATCATGCACCTTGCTACTTCCATGAGATGCCTATTTTTCCTCTCTGCTACACCATTTTGTTGTGGTGTATATGGACAGCTAGTTTGGTGGATGATGCCATGTTTTGCTAGGTGGTTTTTGAAAGCATTGCTTGTATATTCTCCTCCATTATCTGACCTGAATACTTTGATCTTAACATTGAAATGGTTAGTTATGTATGTCTGGAAGTTTATAAAAGCATCCAACACTCTATCTTTGGTTTGAATCATAGTTAGCCAAGTGTATTTCGATTTTTGGTCTATAAAAGTGACAAAATATTTATGATTCTCCCTAGATATGCATGGTGCAGTCCAGACATCAGAGTGTATGAGATCAAAGCAGTTTTCATAGATAGTAGATGACTTAGGAAAGACAGACTTGCAGTGTTTGCCAAGTATACAAGCTTCACAGCCATCATTTTGAAAGGAAACATTAGGCAGCAAAAGGTTCAGAGCCCTAGAGTGTGGATGACCTAGTCTAGCATGCCATAATACATTATTTTCTACAACAGGAATAGAACTAAAAGCAGAAGATAAATCGGAAGCAGGCTTGATGTCTTCAAGTAAGTATAACTCTCCCTTGCTCACACCATTGCCCAGCAACCTACTAGTTTCAATATCCTGAAATACAACTTCATTAGGGCTAAAGATCACTTTGCAATTTAAATCATTAGTGACCCTTTTTACAGATAATAAATTTGAAGCAAAGGTTGGCATGTAAAAAGCTTTAGAATCTTTTTCAAACAGTTTAAGAGTTCCTACACCTTTAATTGGTATTTTATCTCCATTTGCAATCATCACATTTCCAAGAACAGGCTCAACATTACTAATCAACCTAGCATCACTAATCATGTGGTGAGAAGCCCCTGAGTCTATTACTAGAGGCTTAACACTACTAGGAGCATCAATTGAATTAATGAGAGCAGTAGGTAATTTATATGATGAATTAAGGGAGATACCAAGTGTGTTACCAGAGTTGTCTTTGAGGACTTTGATGAGAGCCTGAATGTCTGACCTCTTGATAGTCTCATCATGTGTAGTCACCATAGCTGAACTCCCACTGAAAGTTAAGGCCTTCCCATCACCAGTAGCCTTTGCGCGCATGGGAGTGGATGGTTCTCCTATCTCACCAGAGAAGTTGGCTCTTGCATCAGCATAAGGAGTCCTGAACTTCTGAGGCTTGAGATGTGGGTGAAGAATCCAGCACTTGTCTTTGCCATGGCCCTTCTTCTTGCAGTGATCACACACCCACACTTTCTTCTCTTCTGGTTTGTAAGAGCTCTTATTTGCCATACCCTCTGTTTTGCTTTCTTCTTCTGCTTGGTTTGCAAGCACAAGTGCCCCTTTTCCTCCAAAGAGTCCCACTGAACCCTTCTCCTTTTGGATCTGAGAGCATACTTCATCAAGTGATGGTAGCTCAGTACCCCTTAGGATGTGCTTAATCAGGTCACCATAGGCTGGATTAAGAGTGAACAGCAGAGCAAAGACCTTGTCTTCCTCCCTTCTCTTATTAAGCACATCAGGGTCCACAGTAGATGGCCTCAGCATCTCAAGTTCAGCCCACAAGGACCTGAACTTCCCAAAATGTCTATCAAAATCAGTATCCTCTTGGTTGAGTGTGTTGATAGCCCTCTTGACTTCAAACACTCTACTGATATTAGACTGGTTGCCATACACTTTCTTAAGTGTATCCCACAAGGCCTTGGAAGTTTCACAGTAGGAGTAAGCTTCCAAGATAGAGTCTTCAAGGCTGTTGTGGAGAATGGACAGTACAAAGAGATCCTCCTGACTTCTTTTCTTGTCGCTGGCAGCATCCACAACCACAACTTCTTTACCATCCTCTCCTAGGATGGTCTTCTTTGAAGCTGAGCCTTCTTCAACTACTTCCCAGAGACCTCTGCCTCCAAGAGCTGCTTTGGTGAGTCTTGCCCATAGTAAGTAATTAGGGCCCTTCAAAGTAACTGAAATCCTCACCATTTTTGAGCTTTCTGCTGAATCCATCATGAACAGCTTAAGAACAGCAAGAACAGTTCAAGAACAGGATGAGAAAAGAGTGTTTAGATTTAAAAAAAACAGAGTGAGTGTTCAGAGTGTTTAGATTTGCGGAAGTAATGATAGAGAATAGAGAGAAGAGTAGGTCTCAAGAGCTTGAGAGCTCTGATACCATGATAGAATATGAGAATCAAAGTGTGTTAAGTGAAGAACATTGTGAGGGAGAGAGAGAGATTGGCGTAGGAGACAAAGAGAAATGAGGGAATAGATTTCCTTAATTGATTCACTTGGTTACAGCATACATAAATAGGATGAGAAAATATCCTAGACAAGTATTAAAATAAACATGACACTAAGAATATAATAAACAAGTAGAATGAGTCCAACTGCTTCAGATCAGATGCGCCAGACTTGAGAGTGACTACTCCCAACGGTTGTCTCAACTTGTCAACCTTAGCTAATCACGTGAAGGCACTTCTCCAACGTTCCTATTGTCTTGGCGAGTGAGGTTGAGTTTCTTTGATCAATATAAACCAATTATACTCCACTCTTCACTTCCTTTACTTGCAAGTCACGCTGGAGATCCTAGGTTGTACGGACAAGCTTGGTTCCCAAGGTAGCTCAATTATGTGATACTTCTGAATATGCTTGCTCTAACTCATTCTCCATTGCTTACATGCTGCAGCTTATTGCTTCATCTCAACATCATGAAGATATTGCCATATGTCCGAACAGGCTAATCTGGAATCATCTGGATAGAAAGTGGGATATCTTCTTACTCACAACTCCTATGAGATTTATTCAACTTTCCTGGTTATTCTCCACTGATTATTGTTTCCAAATAAAGCTTCTTAGATCGTGGTTCATCCTGGTTTGATAAGAATCATGAAGATATTGCCATATGTCCGAACAAGCCAATCTGGAATCATCTGGATAGAAAGTGGGATATCTTCTTACTCACAACTCCTATGAGATTTATTTAACTTCCTGGTTATTCTCCACTGATTAGTGGTTCCAAATAAATCTTCTTAGATCGTGGTTCATCCTGGCTTGATAAGAATCATGAAGATAATGGCATATGTCCGAACAGGCAAATCTAGAATCATCTGGATAGAAGGTGGGATATCTTCTTGCTCACACTGAGATTTTATGAAGATTAAAGGGGTTTGTGATGAGAATTAAGAACAAGAGAGTGTGATTAGTATTAAACTAAGAGAGAGAGATAAGAGAGAGAGAGATATGGCGAGTGTTAAGAGAGAAAGAGATAAGAGGAATCCATATTTCCTTGATTCAAAATAGTAAGCATACAATGTGAATATAAAGGCAAATCAGGATATACAAGACAAGTGAGAATATATTAAACTATGGTGGTCTGAGCTAAGCTCTGATCTCGCCTGATCCAAGAAAGGGACCACTCTCAACGGCTCCATCTCTTAGGGAAGTCATGTGACTTTTAATGTATTTAATTGTCAACTTGCTTCTCTCTTTGTCTTGATGCACCAACGGTTTCCTTGCTTGAGTTTGAATAATATCTTCTTGTCTTGTAAGAGGGAGCTTGATATCGATTTGGTTGCTTGCTTGCCAAGGTTGTACGGACAGCCTTGCTTCCCAAGCTTTGCACTGATCTTGCACATAACCAACATTCCGAGTAGCTTCTCTTCCCTTTTTCTCTACATCTCTCATTGTTGCTCATCCTTTTATTGCTTCATGTCAACACTCCCCCTCAAGCTTGACCATAGGGATTGATCAAGCTTGGAAACCATGAAGCATTCCCTCATTAAAACCTTTACTTGGAAAAACCACTTGGGATAAAAACCAAGCAAAGGAAAAAGAGTAGAATCCTTCATGGCTAAGAGGATCAGTGACAAGTGAGGTCTATGAGTCCAAGCTTAGGATGAATGAACTCACAAACCTTGCTGCTGGCTGCCTTGGTGAAGATATCAGCTAGTTGATCCTCACTCCTAGTATAGCATGGAAGTATCACTAGCTGCTCCACTGCTTGTCTCACTTTGTGGCAGTCCACTTCTATATGCTTAGTTCTCTCATGGAAGACTGAGTTGCTTGCAATGTGTATTGCTGCTTGGTTGTCACAATGCATGGTCATTGGTGTACTGATCTCAATGCCCAAATCCTTGAGTAGACTTTTGATCCATATCAGCTCACTGGTAAGTTTCCTCATTGCTCTATATTCTGCTTCAGCACTTGAACAAGATACCACCTTTTGCTTCTTGCTCTTCCATGTGACCAGATTCCCTCCAATGAATGTGCAATACCCTGTGGTTGATCTTCTATCTACTCTGTCTCCAGCCCAATCAGCATCACAATATCCCACAACTTCAGTGCTCTTGTTGTACGCCATCCAAACTCCTTGACCTGGCGCCTCTCTTAAGTATCTCAAGATCCTCTCTACCATGTTCCAATGATGCACCTTAGGAGCTCCCATGTGTTGACTCACTTGGTTCACAGCAAAGCACACATCTGGTCTGGTAATGGTCAAATAGATGAGCTTTCCCACCATTCTTCTATACTTCTTGACATCTTGAAATGGAGTAGCTTCATACTCCCCCTCTCGCAGCACCTTGTAGCCTTCTTCCAATGGTGTTTTGGCCTGTCTACTTCCAATGGTTCCTGCCTCATTCAAGATATCAAGTGTGTACTTCCTTTGAGATATGAATAGCCCCTCTTTAGAGCGGCAAAATTCAATCCCTAGGAAGTACTTTAACTCTCCCAAATCCTTAATATCAAAAGTAGATTTGAGAAAAGATTTAGTTGAGATGATACCTTCCTTGTTGCTACCAGTGATGATTATGTCATCAACATATACCAGTATGACTATGATACCTTCCTTGCTGGTGAGAGTGAAGAGAGAATGATCTGCTTGAGACTTCACAAAGCCTCTTCCATTCAGTGTTGAGCTTAGCTTGTGGTACCATGCTCTTGGAGATTGTTTCAATCCGTAGATGGCCTTCCTGAGTCTAAGCACATTTCCTGGTTTCACCATGTCTTCAAGGCCAGGAGGAGGTCTCATGTATACTTCATCATCTAACTCTCCTTGAAGAAATGCATTCTTCACATCCATTTGCCACAAGTCCCACTCCAAGTTGACCGCAAGTGAGAGTAGAATTCTTATGGTGTGCAGTTTTGCCACTGGTGCAAATGTATCCAAGTAATCTTCACCATAAACTTGAGTGTAGCCTCTTGCCACCAGTCTGGTTTTCTTCCTCTCTGGCTTTCCATTGGCTCCATACTTGATTGTGAAGAGAAGCCGGCTTGTCACTGCTTTCTTTCCTTTGGGAAGCTCACTTTCAAAGTATGTTCCATTCTTTTCCATAGCTCCCATCTCATCTCCAACAGATGCTCCCCACTCCTCATCTTGCATGGCTTCCTCATATGTCTTTGGAATCCATTCTTGATCCAATTCAGTGATGAAGGCTTGATGCTCTGCTGGGTAGTGAGCTAGTGAGCATACTGCACTAATGGGATGTGCCACAGCTTTAGCATTGAAGTAAACCCTTGTGTTGATCCAATCTGAGGCTGGTCTCCTGTTCCTTGTACTCCTTCTCAAGGTTTGTATCTGATCAGCTTGATTGTTGTCACTTGGTTCCTCATGAGTTTCAGTGGCTGCTTGTGGTTGTGATTCCATCTCTTCTTGATCATGAGATACTCCTGAGTTCTCTTCAGGCTGAGCTTGCGCAGATTGATCATCTCCATGGCCCCCTTCATGATCATGATGAGATACTCCAACTTCTTCTACTACTTCTTCAGCAGCCCGAGTGGAGGTCTCCCTGACCTTTTCTGGTTCCTTTGGTAGACTGATGCCAAGTCTCTCCATAATGATTCTCAGGTTGTTAGCTCTATCAGTGGCTGATTGAGAAAGATCCTTGAGTTCATCCCAACTCTTTTCATCATAGTAGCCTGTTGATTCCATGAACTTAACATCCCTTGATACCAGAACTCTTCTAGTCTCTGGTACATAACATTTGTAACCCTTCTGGTGAGTTGAATACCCAATGAACATTGCCTTTCTACTCTTGGCCTCCAGCTTGTTTCTAAGCTCTCCTGGAATCAAAACAAAACACACACACCCAAACACACGCAAGTGATCTATGGATGACTTAGTTTTGTTCAATACCTCATATGGAGTGGCATTGTGAAGAACTCTTGTTGGCGTGCGGTTGATAAGATAAGCAGCAGTAACCACTGCATCTCCCCAAAACCTCTTAGGCACATTGGAGTGAAACATCATGCTCCTGGCCACTTCCATCAAGTGTCTATTCTTTCTTTCTGCCACACCATTTTGTTGAGGTGTGTAAGGACAGCTGGTTTGGTGTATGATTCCGTGTGAAGCTAAGTGTTGTTTGAAGGCTGTGCTAGTGTATTCACCACCATTATCTGATCTAAGAATTTTAATCTTAACATTGAAATGGTTAGTGACATAATTCTGAAAATTTTTAAAGGCTTCTAGCACCCTATCTTTTGATTGCAGCAAAGTGATCCAAGTATACTTAGACTTTTCATCTATAAAAGTCACAAAGTACTTATGCTGTTCTCTAGATGCACATGGGGCAGTCCATACATCAGAATGGATTAAATCAAAGCAATTATCATAGATGGTCATTGATTTAGGAAACACATTTCTACAATGTTTTCCTAATATACAAGCCTCACAATCACTTTTAAAAGAAATACTAGGCAACAGGATGTTCAAAGCATGAGAATGAGGATGTCCTAATCTAGCATGCCATATTACATCTTTAGGGAATTCAGAAACAGAATTAAAATAGCAAGATAAATCAGAAGCTGGTCTTGTGTCCTCAAGCAAGTACAAGTCTCCCTTGGTAACACCTTTGCCAAGCAACTTACTAGAATCAATATCCTGAAAATACACACTGTTAGGCCTGAAAGTAACTTGACAATTCAAATCATTAGTCACTCTTTTAACCGACAGCAAGTTAGATGCAAATGTGGGCATATAAAAAGCTTTAGACACTTTGTCAAACAGTTTGAGATCACCAACTCCTTCTATTGGAATTTTATCTCCATTGGCTATCATCACATTTCCTAAGGCAGGTTCAATGTTTTTAATCAAGCTTAAATCACTAATCATATGGTGTGATGCACCAGAATCAATAATCAGAGGTTTAGCAGTTTTAAAAACACTCATAGAACTACCAACAGTGTGATATGCACTAAGAGAAGTACCAAGAGTTTTAGGTATACCAGATTCTTTTAAGGCCTTGATGAAAGCACTTAAGTCAGACTTTGTGATGATCTCATCTAGATTGGCCCTTGGTGTAGCATACACTGATGCAGAGGTCATGGCACTCCCCACGCCACTGCTGCTTGCTCCCATAGGGTGTGGTGTGGTTGGCTCTGCTCCATCAGTTGAGAGATTGGCTCTTGCATCCTGATGCTGGGGGCGAGTCTCTCTGAACTTGTTTGGCTTTAAGTGGGGATGGAGAAGCCAGCACTTGTCCTTTAGGTGACCTTTCTTCTTGCAATGGTCACAGATCAAGGCTCTCTTCTCCTCTTGCTTGTATGCCTTGTTAGCCACAGCTTCTTCAGCCTGGTGTGCCATGTTTAGGTCTCCTTTGTTACCAAACAAGCCCACTGATCCTTCCTCCTTCTGGATTTGAGCACATACTTCATCCAGGTCAGGGAGCTTGTCAGATCTCAAGATGTGCTTAATCAAGCTACCATAAGATGGGCTGAGAGTGAGTAGTAGTCCAAACACTTTATCCTCTTCACGCCTGGTTAAGAGAGTGGTAGGATCAGTTGTGTGTGGCCTTAGTATCTCCATCTCTGCCCAAAGAGACCTGAACTTGCCAAAGTGAGGTTGAAACTCTCCATCTCCTTGGTTAAGGGCGCCAATGGCTCTTTTTACTTCAAATACTCTAGTTAGGTTGGAGACATTTCCATAGACCTTGTAGAGAGTATCCCACAGCTGCTTGGTAGTCTCACAGTATGAGTAAGACTCCATTATTGCTGGTTCAAGAGAGCTGAGGAGAGCTGAGAGCACCATGAGGTCTTCTTGACTCCATTTTTCTTCATCAGCTACCACCACTACCTCTTTTCCATCTTCTCCTTGAGTGATTTGTTTTGGAGCAGCTTCTGTTGTAGCATACTTCCATAAACCTCTTCCTCCAAGGGCTCTCTTCACCATCCTTGCCCAGAAGAGGTAATTAACCCCTTCAAGGTCACAGGTATGTTGAGATGTTTGTTGTTGTTGTTGTTTTCTTCCATTTTCTTCAAAATCGCCAAGAACTCTTCAAGAACAGGAGAGAGAAATTTTAAAGAAAGAATTTAAAACAAGAACAGAGTGTTTGCGGAAGTGAGATTTGGTTTCAAGAGCTTTGTTGCTCTGATACCATGAGATTTTATGAAGATTAAAGGGGTTTGTGATGAGAATTAAGAACAAGAGAGTGTGATTAGTATTAAACCGAGAGAGAGAGATAAGAGAGAGAGGAGATATGGCGAGTGTTAAGAGAGAAAGAGATAAGAGGAATTCATATTTCCTTAATTCAAAATAGTAAGCATACAATGTGAATATAAAGGCAAATCAAGATATACAAGACAAGTGAGAATATATTAAACTATGGTGGTCTGAGCTAAGCTCTGATCTCGCCTGATCCAAGAAAGGGACCACTCCCAACGGCTCCATCTCTTAGGGAAGTCATGTGACTTTTAATGTATTTAATTGTCAACTTGCTTCTCTCTTTGTCTTGATGCACCAACGGTTTCCTTGCTTCTTGTAAGTGATCCTTTGAGTTTGAATAATATCTTCTTGTCTTGTAAGAGGGAGCTTGATATCGATTTGGTTGCTTGCTTGCCAAGGTTGTACGGACAGCCTTGCTTCCCAAGCTTGCACTGATCTTGCACATAACCAACATTCCGAGTAGCTTCTCTTCCCTTTTCTCTTTACATATCTCATTGTTGCTCATCCTTTTATTGCTTCATGTCAACACCTATGAGATTTATTCAACTTCCTGGTTATTCTCCACTGATTAGTGGTTCCAAATAAGCTTCTTAGATCGTGGTTCATCCTGGTTTGATAAGAATCATGAAGATATTGCCATATGTCCGAACAGGCTAATCTGGAATCATCTGGATAGAAAGTGGGATATCTTCTTAATCACAACTCCTATGAGACTTATTCAACTTCCTGGTTATTCTCCACTGATTAGTGGTTCCAAATAAAGCTTCTTAGATCGTGTTCATCCTGGTTTGATAAGAATCATGAAGATATTGGCAATATGTCCGAACAGGCTAATCTGGAATCATCTGGATAGAAGGTGGGATATCTTCTTCTCACAACTTATGAGATTTATTCAACTTCCTGGTTATTCTCCACTGATTAGTGGTTCCAAATAAAGCTTCTTAGATCGTGGTTCATCCTGGTTTGATAAGAATCATGAAGATATTGCCATATGTCCGAACAGGCTAATCTGGAATCATCTGGATAGAAAGTGGGATATCTTCTTACTCACAACTCCTATGAGACTTATTCAACTTCCTGGTTATTCTCCACTGATTAGTGGTTCCAAATAAAGCTTCTTAGATCGTGGTTCATCCTGGTTTGATAAGAAATCATGAAGATATTGCCATATGTCCGAAAAGGCTAATCTGGAATCATCTGGATAGAAAGTGGGATATCTTCTTACTCACAACTCCTATTGAGACTTTATTCAA
>NW_026616315.1:0-26968 GCF_000801105.2 Raphanus sativus | reverse complement strand
AACCGTACACCTCTGATGGTTTTGGACAAGGTGGATAACGGTTCATCCTAGATAACATGTGTTTCTTACACATTTTTCTTTGGAAGAAATTTGATTTTCTTCCTGATTTTTCTGCAAGAATCTCTGCCAAAGTGTATGCTAGAGCCTCTGATTCTGAAGCAAATTTCTCCATTGTTGAGCTGTGATATAAAAGACAATAATTATGACATGAACCATATTATAATTAAGGAGAATTATATATATTAGAGTCATAACAAGTCATGTTTAATTTTGTGGAATACTTCGAAATGGAGAAAATCATAAAAGTGAAACATTTGCGAAAACCATGTATTGTTGATTCTTTTCTACAGCCAAATTATTGAACGACAAAAGACAAAACTGAAGAAACTATGAACTGAGTTATAATAACAAAGTATATTTAGATCATTAGATGAACTTATCACTAAATAGTTGTCGCTAAATAATAACATGACTAATTATATATTTATCACATAAAAACTGTAAAATCATTTAGTGACGTAAAACTCTTAAACATTTGTTCCAAAAAAAAAACTATCTTAACATCAAAGTTTATTTGTAAATAATATTTCTCATACAAAAAAATATATAAGTTAAGAAACAATATCCATCTTTTAAACAGATAAAAAATTTAATAAATCTATAATACATTTAAATCAAATAAAATGTCAACATACTTAATTCCTATTTATAAAAACTATAACATAAAAAGAAATTCCCGCTTCTACAAAGAACCAAAATCTAGTTTTCTATCAAAAACAAAGTATAAATATTTTTGTTTGCATAAGAAATATAATGACGTTAATGTTTACAAAATAATTCCGAGTGTTGGTGCAGCAAAATAGCAGGCCATTTTCGAAATAAGCAATGATAGCACATGTTACAGAATTTGAAAGTTGATGAAATTCTTAGGCTTACGAGGAGTCAAAGAATAGAAACAACATATACCTAGCTAGGGCTTAATTACTTAACTATGCTAAGATTGCGTCTATATTTTCTTATCTTTTAAAAAGCACTACTAATATTTATTTATACATTGTATTTCACATGCCAACTTGATATATAGAAACTAGACATAAAATAGTACTCAAACGAGAGAACACAGAAACGCATGAGAGATGGAAATAAATCTTTGACGAATGCCCCATAACTTTATTTTTGTAGGATTTTCTTTAGTTAATGGGCGCCAAACAACACTAATTTAAATATAAATGACAATACTCTATATATCCTTCAAAACCGTCAAATCTTATATATTAAAATAAAAATCACAATCTCAATTTATGTGTGATTTTTTTAAAAACGAAATCTTCATTAAAAATCAATTATCACTTATTTATTATTAAGAATATGGTTTAATAATATATCACTCTTAACATAACCATCGACTCTTACAAAACTGGATTGATTAACAAACTGATATTTGATTCCCTATTATTATTTGAATCTTTATTAAATGTAATCCTATTATTTTAATTCTAAATATTTGATTTTCTTTATTTTACCATTCTAAATATTTATGTATACAAAATGAAAATCAACAGTTCCACACGATTTTGCGTATCAAAATCTAGTATTGAATTAAAATTGGAGTGTTCGTCTCCCGTACTCCGAATATTTGACTATTTAATAATTTTTTCTCTGAAGATTATGTTACTAATAGTCAAACACTTACATTAATCAAACATTTTATCATATGTAGTCATTATCAATCCAAGAAACACTAGCTAGATAGTCTCTAGCTGATGTTGTGTAAGTGTAACTTTTTCCCATCTTGGAACTGAAAAATACTTCATTAATTTTCAAAACAAAATTGACATTGTTTAAAATAAGTAGATTAATTATTCAGTAAAAATATGTGTACCTGAGGGTAGTGAAATCCTTGTCGTCCGAAATATCTGTCATGGGAACATGAAATGCTTCCGACCAAGAAAGCTGCCGGAGACAAGTGGCTGACGGAGTTCCCCACCGGTAACTCCCCGCGGAGAACCTCTCCGACTTACTTTTCTTGTCAAAGGGTTCCCTAAATACCCTAATTTGCTCTTGTCTCATCTTCTCCAACACATCCATTGATATTCCATGGTTTATAACTTGGAAAAATCCCCACTCCCTCGAGGCTCTAGCAATCTCTTCCTTACATTTCTCCCTCTCCTTCCCGGCTCCACCGATCAGACGGCTGACGTCAATCACTGGAAGCTCCACCTCTTCCACGACAGCCGTGACAGAAAAGCTAAAGGGTATTTGGGGAACATTGTTTTCTGTGTTTGTGATCTGCTTAAACAAAAGGTTTTTGTATATTTCGTTGAATGGTGGATCCATGAGTATCAAAAGAAATCTATCAAGATGAGTGAAAGTTAGAGATGATTACGATGAAGGTTATCAAAATATGTGTTGTGAAGAGAGACACAATCCTTACATTTATATACACGTCCACCTACCTATATGCATATATTGTGTGTATGAGTGCAATTTGTTCATGTTTTGATTTTAGTATAATCCCATGTTGATAATAAAAAATAACTTTTTGAAAAAGAAAATAAATATTGTTTGCCGCCCATTGACCTTAATTACTTAACACGAGTTGTTGTTTGTTAATGACTAGACAATAATAAGACAATTATATAGTAAGCACATCTTTTTGCAACGTCTAGATGAGTTGGGTAGCAATTAATTTATATTTGGAATTTTGATACTTATCAAAGTAAAAAAAAAAAATTGAGATTGTTCTGTCATATATTGGTAAGATGGATAATTTGATAGCAATTAAAGGAAAATCGTAGGAAAATATATATGATATGGATTTAATGTCTATATTTGTATAGCATATGGTAGACAAGATACGATAATGGAGATCAATAAATTTGATATTACTAGAATAAATTAAGATGGTGCTGTCTTGAAGAACATGATGCTGTTTCATATTTAAAGGTTTGAATATTTGATTGTCTGGACACCGTCTTTGGTTTCTCATGTTTTTCACTTCCTTCTATGTTGTACAGTTGTTTTTTTAATTCTTTTTTTCTCTTTTATTTTCTTCTTCAAATAATTTTTTATTTTTAGCATAATCAGTTATTAATCAAAAGACTAATCAGTAAGTCTCGCTTCATTGGATAAGACCAACTAATTTAAAAACATTAGTATGCACTATAATATGCATTAATCATTTAATCTAGAATCTGTAGTTTGAACTCATCCGCCGAAACTTTTGGAAGCTAGAGAAGCTTGGGGACCAAGGGAAAAGGAAGACGACTTTTATTTTGCTTTCTTGCTATATGGCATCGGTGACGGTTACACATTTTATTCTCTATTTTCTGAACTAATTGATCTTTATATGAGATTATATCCCCAACGATAAAATGAAATTTATATCAAATGTTTATCCTGGGGTATGACACGCTTTTAAGGAACCAATCTCTTTCCCTCCAAGAAATCAGAGTATCTAAAGTTAGTCAAAAGTTGTAGACAGTTGGTTACTTAGTCAAAAAGGTCAAAATTTATAGTTTTGTACTTTTATGAAAAATATTTGTTGATCATTTGTGAGATAAAAGTAGATCAATATCAATGGCTAAACCAAAACAATTATGTTTTAATGATGCAATGTAATTTTTAGACACTAAATGTTTTATTTTTAATAATATTTTATACAAAATTGTAAAATTAAGATAAATGAGTAATTTTTATTTTTATAAATAGAGTATGCTACTCATAAAAGATAAAATATTTTTATTTAAAAAGGAAGAATACATTGGATCAGAACAAAAATCTTTTATATGTTCCAAATCTTCAACTTTAAAAGAAAAGTAAGAATACATTAAAGATGATGTCAATGGGAACGGGTCAGCAGCAACACAATTTGAATGTATATTCACTTGCTTACTTTCAGTGTATAAATTAACTTCTCAGTTCTCAGTTGACAAAAAAAAAATTAACTTCTCAGTTCTCACACCAATATGTGTACATATATATATCCGGTTCATTCAGTTATTCTTTTATGTATTATAGTTATCATCCAATAAATTTTCCACAGCATTTCGTTTCTTCTATATAATCATAATTCTCACATAACATTTTCCTTTTTTGCAATTCACTAATATGTGGTTAATCATGATAAAATAAAGGTTTTAGACATTTGATCCAAGAAAAGGTTTTACACAATTGGTTGCTTGCATGATGCATCCATGGAAAGGCAAAAGGAAGAATGGCTGTGGGATTACCGACGTTTTTTTTTCCTGCTTATTTTGTGGCCGCTTTTATTTATCATCCTTATATACATATACACGTAGATAAATGAAGAAAAATAGCAGTTCAAGAAAGTGATGATTTAAGTAAAGCCTGGGAAGGCACTTTGCTGATTAGTCTACATATCATTTTCAGCTATAATTGCTTCATGACTTTAGTTTTAGCGGTTTATCCTAGTCCTACAATATTTGTTTATGGACTTTATATAATTAATTAATTAATACATATAGTATGACGTACAGAGTTACGCCACTAAAACTATTTTGTAGTAGACTAAATTAAAATCTATTGTGTGGTAAGACTTGAGAGGTCCTACACGAGTGAGCAAATAATAAAAATAGGATTATTCCCTTATGTCATATTACTACTGATGATAATCAAGATTTGGACATGCTTTTAGCTGGAAAAATTCTAGATAGCTCAAACAAAACCACAAAATATCACACAATGAAAAAAAATCTTCAAAACATTATTAATTAAAAAGTTTAAATCCATACTCTAATCCCACGTCATAAATATTAGACCTAAATACATACTCTAATCTTTTTGGAACACTTTTTTGATACACTCTAAACCTAGATCTATTTTCTAATCCTATGTTTTAAGCTCATGCACACAGATTAAAAAACATTTAGTTTTATATATTTTCAAATAAAAACATCATTACCAATATATCTAACCATACCCCAACCAATAGAAAAATAATCAGGAGAATATTTTCAATAAATTTTGTATTGAAATTCTAAAACGACACTTATTATGAAAAGAAAAGTCTACTCTACAACGCAAACTAATTTGAAACGGAGGGAGCACTAAACTATTAGTTGCATGATTTTAAATTGACTACTAAAAAGTTAACGGTTAAATCATAAACGATTCTCGTTAGTTTTATATTCCCTATGTTTCTAAATATGTGTCACTTTGACATTTTTTCACACAAATTAAAAAAATGATTGGAAATATATGTAATTTGTTATTAATTACACCTCTCTGACCAATAATATTTGAGATAAATAAAATTATTTATAAAATCAATGCAGTTTGCTAATTTTCAGCTAAAATTAAGTATAATTTGCATTAGAATTGTAAAATGACACTTTTTGTAAAACAAGAAAAAAAGTTAGAATGACATGTATTATGAAACAGAGGGAGTATCAATTATCCTCGTCACTAAATTAGAAAAAATTGGAAATCTCTAAATTCAAACCTTAACTTTGAGTGAAGACGATTTCCAACAGAAAATGTAATTTTCTGGTGATATTTGTGTCCGTAGTTGGGCTGGATTCAAATTCAAATCTTAATTCTGTCGTCGCTGAAAATCGTCTTAACTCAAAGTCACTAATTTTACAAGTAAACTATTAGTTGGAAAAAAAAATTGTGGAAGTGATAGTTCAGTATTAAACTTGCTAATTTCAAACAACTGAAAATTTAAATGTCCTTTTTTCATGTCATTGGCCTAAAATATATATCAAAATGCTGATCCCACATTTTCCCAATATATAGTTTATCTATCCAAAGAACGATCTAACGCTAACACCCCTTACACAAAGGAGCAACAAAAAGATATATACCATATAAACTATAGTTTTTTAAAAAAAAAATTGCAAACTCTCATGAATATAAATTTGATATTTGTGTACCTTTAAAACCTACAAACAGCTATAGTCGTGTATGTGTAGCCAACTGAATCAATTGTCGTAAGAGTTCCTAAACAAGCTCATGCAACTAAGGATATTAGAAAATGTAGCCCTTTTTACAAAAAAAAAAAAAATATTAGAAAATGTAGAGCATGTAGTATTGCTTCTCCAAGTCATTCTAACAGAGTCTAGAAAACCATATGTTCCAATTAATACTGTCGACCTACACTAGGAGTTACTCGGTTATGTCTTGAGAATTGGAGTGATACTGTTGATCTCCAATCAGATTTCTTTTCACATCTCGCTCATAGATCATTACTAATCATCTTGACATGATCCAAATGATGAGTCAATCACAGAACGTCAACATATCATGTGGCACTGGATAACCATTATGAAGCATCCATCTCACTGGAAGTTGTTCAATAGCGATATATCATTATTTTGGTTTCAGGACGCCTTCAAGAATATATCATGAGGAGGGCTGACACGATAGGGAACCGTTAAAACATTTTCTTTTATGAAACTGGAAGAATAACTTATTAATTAGTGACAACACCATGTCGACCATGACTTTGACCTTGCGTCAATTTAATTTTGTGGTACTAGTGAATGAAAAATGTGGAGATGGTTTCTGGTCAATGAAATTAGAAAACAAAAACAAAGCATGTGATGATTAGAACTAGGTCCAACAGACTAACTGTTACCCTGAAGCCTTTGTCGGTTCATACGTGGCGACTACCTTAAAAGCACATGCATTTATTTTCATCAAATAGTTGCACAGAACAATCAGTCAATGACAATTGATGTTTTGCTGCTAGAAAAACAACTCTTCTTGGTACTTGTGCAATAAATTGATCAATCAAATGGCAGCTCTGTTTATGTTGACTTCTAGAATAAGTTCGACGTTCCAGACCACGTGCCAATAGACAGATTTAACAAACTTACTACAGTATAACCTCTTTAAATTAATACTCTATAAATTAATATACACTAAATTTTTTTATAAATTAATATAATTTTATAGTGTCAAATTGAATTTTTGGTTCAACTAATATATCGATAAATTAATAATTTCTATAAATTAATAAAAAATTATAGTTTTGATGTAGTATCAATATTATTAAATTATAGAGGTTTTTCACTGTGTATTTGAATCATAACAAACTAATGTTATTCTATTCACTAAAATATTAAATAATTTCTGCTTTAAAAACGTATATTTTACATTTACCATTTATACATAATCAAAATGCATAAAGAATTTTAAAAATGTATCTCACAAAAAAAATTCTAAAAAATTAATCTTTCAACAGAGGGTAAAATATTATTGATCTTTTCTTGCGACGACACTCCACCTGTTAAACATTAATCAGAACATAAAAGAGCATTATTTTGTATTTCTCTCCTTTCGGCTCAATCGATCGGACAGCTGATGTCAATCACCTGACGATTCACCTCTTCAACATACAGCCGTGACAGAGAAGCTAAAGGGTATCTCAATATGTAACATCGTTTTCTGGTGTTTGTGGAATGGTTGATGGACCGGACCACGAGAATCAACCCAACGAGCTTGATTACAGAACACTCTTAAACGTTAAGATCCCGCCAAACACTTAATGAGCGAAGTTTGTATCTTGTATAATAGTTTACTTTCAAAAAAAAAAAAAGGAGAGAGACAAAACTGCAAAATTCAGAGGAGAGGAGCTTCTAACATTCTGCTTCGAATGCAAATATTATTTTGTAGCCACAATGAATGAAGTTGTGTAAGCTACTTGGTACTCCAATAAATATACCTCATTTCATTTCAAATCCTAAGAAGCCCTACTCAATATCATCGTAAGAAACGTGTTTTGTTTTGAAAAAAAAAAAAAATACAACATATCTGAGATAAGGAGCCAACAATGCTCTCAAGCCTCTGCATTTTCTTCCTTCCTTATAGCTTTCAGTCGTTCTTGAAGTTTCTTGCTTTGTTCGAAATTTACCTTCCGCTTAACAGCTTTCTGCATAAATGTTGAAAGATATATCTAATAAGTTAACGTAATTACTACAACCCCCACCCAAAGAATTGAATAATTTGGTTTAATTTCCTCTTAGACAATGTAAGTAGGTTGGCTGTATTAGTAAGTTACCTCTTGGCGGAAACAATGAAGAAGCTTTACTTTGAGCTCTGTACAGTCTCCAAAGAATTTTCCAATCGGATGATCTAAATGACACTTTTGGAATTCCTCAATTATCTGGAAAAAACAACAAGAATTAGTAAGAATACCAGAAGAGGTCGTCATCCCTTTTGATTAAAAATGGCAAAAGATATGTTATCTAGCCAAGAAAAAATGTATATACAGTTCTAGTAGCTTGAATCCATAACTGTTATTATAAGTGCATTGCAATATTTACAAAAAGCTCATATAATAGCAAAAGAATAAAAAGCTAGGATCTTATTCTCAAAGAGAGGTTACAACAAACATAAAGTATGAATGAAGTGAGAGAAGAACTAACCTCGAGACACATTGGATGCCTGTGTGGTGTAAGTGGAGGATGCATCTTTCTTTCTTTCCTTTTTTTTAAGTTCTGTAAGAACACAAAAAACACAAAACTAATGGTTAAAAAAAAAAGCAGAAACGAAGATTTGAAGCCAAGATCTGATCTCAATCAGCGTCATGAGTTATAAGATCAAGGATTCAACTCTCCCCAAAGTTTATGACCTAATTGAAGACGAGCCACGAAGAGCAAAAGAATTTTAAGTTACCTTGATTTGATTTGGTATCCGATGACCTGAGATTGAGAGAGCTAGAATACAACTCAGAATCGCTGAAATGGGCGAAACAGAGTCAATGGAGTTACAAGAACAGAGCCGGGTCAAACTTTTCATATTAATGGGCCTTAGTACCCTTTTTAAGTTAATGGGCCTTACTACCCTTTTTAAGTTAATGGGCCTTGTCCATTTTCTCTAAACGCAGCGTTTCGTGTGTTTTTTTGGATGAGAAGTAGACAGTAGTAGAGGGAACGTGGAGAACACAGAGAGAGAGAGAGCAGCGAAGAAGAAGAAGAATCATCCTAGCTTTCTGCCTAACTGTGAAGAATCCACATGTAAGTTGAACAGTATGCTCTTTGATTCCCTAGAATACGTCAATAATATCCAGCTTCTACAACATATCTCCTGTGGTTGATTATTTTCTGGTGTTTTCAATCTGTTATGCATACATAGTGTGTGAATTGTAACTTGAAAAGGATAAAAAGCTTTCAACTTTAGACGTTGGTTTGAATTTGATTCCTCAGAAGGATGATTTGTTTGAGATATTCACTACCACCTTCTCTTCCTCCTCAAACAAAGGAATCAACCAAACTCTTCTCCAAGAGACCTATCAACGTTGTGGTTCGTACCCCCTTTCTCTTCTTAAGTCTCTTTCAAGAGCAATGTTCTTAACATTCTATTTCAAACAACTCGATTACTTCTTCAGGTTTGTGCTGCTAGAGGTCCAAGGCCTCGTTCCCCTCGAGTCTGGAAAACAAGAAAGAGAATCGGAACTATCTCCAAGTCTGCCAAAATGATTGCTTGTGTAAATAATACTCTACTCTCTCTCTCTCTCTTCATTCATGTTGTTTACTCTCTTTGTTATCTGCACAGATTAAAGAACTCTCCAACGTTAAAGAAGAAGTCTACGGAGCCCTCGACTCCTTCATCGCCTGGGAGCTAGACTTCCCTCTCGTCACCGTCAAGAAGGCTTTAGCCATTCTCCAAGACGAGAGAGAGTGGAAGAAGATCGTTCAGGTGACTAAATGGATGCTGAGCAAAGGCCAAGGGAGGACCATGGGGACTTACTTCTCCTTGCTCAACGCTCTAGCCGAAGACGACCGTCTCGACGAAGCCGAGGAGCTTTGGAACAAACTCTTCATGGAGCATTTGCAAGGAACTCCCAGAAAGTTCTTCAACAAGATGATCGCTATCTATTACAAGAGAGATATGCACCACAAGCTCTTCGAGGTGTTTGCTGACATGGAGGAGCTTGGAGTGAAACCGAACGTTGCGATTGTGAATATGGTTGGGAAAGTGTTTTTGAAACTTGGGATGAAGGATAAGTACGAGAAGCTTGTGAAGAAGTATCCTCCACCGCAGTGGGAGTTCAGGTATATTAAAGGAAGACGCGTTAAGGTCAAGGCCAAGCAGCTAAGTGAGCTAAGTGAAGGTGAAGGAGGCTTCAGCAGTGATGATGAGATTGAGAGTAAATCTGAAATGTTGTTGTCAGACAAGGAACCAAACAAGGTTGGTGAAGATCTCAGTGAAGAGGAAGAAGAAGAAGAAGAGCTTTAGGGTAGGAATCAAGGAAAAATGAGAACTTCTGGAGAACCATGTCTTGATCATTTGGACTCTTGTTAAGATTGTATCTGCCTGTTGGATCATTTGCAAGAAAAAGAGATGAACAGCCAAAGTTATTCAGTGAAGCTTTTTTGGACCGTTCTTAGGTTACTAGCAAAGAGCTTAGAATAGTCAAAACAAGATACAATGAAGAGTCAACGTGAAGCCTTTTGAGTGTCACTGTGTAAGCTTTGAAGGCAAAAAAAAAAACTATTGTATTTCAGTTTAGAGTGGCTTTTGTGTTTGTTCAGTGTCATGGTTCTAAACAGGGTTGTTTGTGTAAAAAAAGGATTAAAACAATATTAATCCATCTGAGTTAATACAAACGGTCTAAACCTGTAAAAAGAAGCACTACAACACAAACACCAAATGAGAGTTTTCAAGATTGAAGTTTCACATTTTCTCAAACAATAACACTCTTTTTCCATATATATTTTGAATGAGTCTATAACAGTTTGTTATATTGTTGGTCAAGACTCAAGAGACAGCCACTCCACTTCTAGTTCTAACTCACCAGACTCAACATTCTGAAGCTTGATCTTAACCTCTTGTTTCACTTTCCCATCTGCAATGTTGATGCTGCTGTCCTCTATAAGAGCATTGTCATGCGACTTCAGCCATTTACCAATCTGCATATCTCCAAACATTTCAGGATCCCCAAAAGCCATTGCAGATGTAATCAGTGGTTGTATATCAATCCCTGCTTCTCCCATTATGTCGTCCGCAGAAAATGTGTCATAATCAAACACTTGCTGCATAATCACACCACCAAACAACCCTTAAAGTAAAAAAAAACTTGTATCAAGTAGAAACTGATTTGGATGTAATGTTCTTTTTACCAACTTCACTGAGCCATAGTTATGAGGGACAGAGAGCATGAGTTCCTCGTTCCAGACCGGGTTTAAGTTGCTCTTCTTTACAGTTGATTGTACAGACTGGTAATAAGATGAAAAAGATCAGGGAATGAAATAACCCTTCTTACCTTGCAAGAATTTAAATTAGTTTTTTTACCTGTTGTCCTAGAGTCAACTTAACATAGGGATCACTTGTCATCATATCTCGGACAGCTAAATTGGTACCCTTCTTGAGAGTAACCTTCAACAATCCAATGAACTCAACCATGCCTTCAAGCTGCTGTCATTGTTTTTTTAAAGTTTTTTCCAATACCAAAAAAAAGACTGAGAACAATGTCCAAGTTCAGAAGCGTATATATACTATACCGGCTGTTGTGATGATGGGTTTGTACGAAAGCTATCGATAAACTTTTTAGATAGGCTTGAGGAAAGATATGATGATGATGATGATGAACTCTTTGTACTAGTGACCTTCGTGGATGTGATCCGCAAGCTTGGTTTCAGAAACTCTTGGAGCTCATATTTTGACCTGACAGTAAAATATGAATGATGTTTGGTATAAACAAAAGACTGTTTTGTTCAGGTTTTTTAGCAAAAACCTACCTGATAAACCTCATACGTTGGTCATGAGTAGCATCAGGTCCAGGCTTGGAGAAACGATCAGGTATAAATGCCTCGTAGATTGAATTGGCAGAGGCATTGCCTCCAATTTCGATCATAGAATCCACTTCTTCATCTGACCATTCATCTAATGTCACAGACAAGACCTGGATACAACCTCTCTCAAACTATCAATAAACTTGGAAAAAAAGATTCTGCCAAGAATCAAATATAAATAGTAAAAAAGAAAGCAAAGAGACAATCCATCACCTTTGAGATATGAGTGCCGAGGCTTCTGTGGACACCGCAGCATTTTAAGCATATGAATACTCCGATATTTGCTGACCTGTAATAAAAGTCAGTTAACACTTTAAGGATGCGGTTGCACTGCTAACTGTTAGAACAAATTGTTAGTAGGTGCGTTAACAGGGATGACTTACGCCCACTTAGGATCAGGGGAACCACAATCAGCGCAGAATCGGTTATCAGATTGAGTTAAAAGCTCCCTTATTCTCCTTTTACCTGTGAAAGCAACAATGAAGATTCATATAAATGCTAAACCACATCATATGGTTAAGAAAATAATTTTAAACAAAGGTAATACCTGAGCCAGGCTTTCCATGTCCGGCTGCAGAATAATAACTCATTGCTCTTCTAAAAAAGCTAACAATCATCAAACAACAATCATGTTAGAAAACATCAAAAAGTTTAAAATCATTTTTTTTTATAATATATCATCAAGCTCTGCTTTGAAAATTTCAAGACCAAACATGTTTTTTGGAACCAAAGCCACAGAATCACCAAGAACATTTCGTTTTCAATACACAGATAGACACAAAGGGATAAACCCAAAGAATTCAAAAATAGTTGATAGAGCACCAAAAAAGAGTTCGAATCTTTTTGTTGACATGGCCCAAACAAAATCATTTCAATGATGAAACACGAACAACAAGAAGAAAAAAGTCGACTTACAGAGAACCAAAGTCCCACAAAATCGAAGGAAAAACAGATTAAAATTTTATGAAAGGGAATAAGAAGAACATGTACGGTATTGGAACAAAGGAGATATAGATTGGATTTGAGCGCTCTTAGTTAGTCTTACCAATGAGAAGAGAGACAGAGAGATTCTTTCTTTCTTTCTTACACAAACTTTTCAGATGAACCAAATAATTTAATTATTATCTACAACATATTGACAACTACGTGCCCGCTCTCTTTTACTTTTTAATTTTTCCTCATTTAATCGTTGAACTGTTAAAGTTTGAAAGTTGTAACGTATGGCCATGTCAAGGGTCAAATACCCAGATACATTTCCTTTTAATTATTGTCGTTAGTTGTAGTTCGTTGTCAGCTTTATTATTGTTTCCTTTTCTCATTAGATATCTCTATAAATGTTAAGAGACTTTTTTTTTTTGAAACACATTTCTATTAAAAAGGGGAATTAGTTGGGAGCTATAAAGTCATCACCAACCACTTGGAGTTCAGATACAATCAATGCATCCTTTGCCAAACTATCTGCAATGGAATTCCTTTCTCGGGGAATCCATGAGAAACATACAAATTCAAAAGCTGAAACAAAGGAGAATATATCAGCCATCAAGATGAGGAGCTCTTTTGAGAGCGATTCCGTCCTCATTGCCTGCACAAGTTGCGATGAATCAGATTCAAAGCTCACTTTCTTCAAGCCAAGAGATGCACTAGTACGAACAGCCTCACGAAGAGCCAAGCCCTCCGCCACTAGGGGTGAGAGAACAGAGTGTCTTGGTGAGCTGAAAGAGCGACTACCGTCTGGTGTAAGAACAACCCAGCCCAATCCCGCATTGCGTGTAACTGAGGACCACGCAGCATCTGATCGTATAACAATAGTTCCTGGTGGAGCGGTGACCTGTTGTGGGGTTTTCTTGGTTCCGATTGCAGATTCTTTTTTCACTTCCAAGCTCCATTCTCGTGCAAGTGCAATAGCTGTGGATAGGGTTTCCTCCGGTGAGGCAGAGTGACCTTCAAAGACGAACTTGTTCCGGGCTTTCCAGATGTTCCAACAAACCCAAGGAACGAGAGCGCTCGATGTAACTCCTGCAGGTGGAAGGCAATTGATGGAGCAGAGCTCATCCCAGCTAGCCAATAAATCTAATGTTCCACTGACATCCAGGGTCGTCGCTAAAGGGGCAAGCTGCCAGACTTGTTGCGCAAACCTGCACTGGAATAATAGGTGAATAATAGATTCAGAGCTGCCACAGCGTTTACATCTCGGATCGGCAGGGACCTGTCGTTGTGCTAGCCTCTCTCCGACGGGAAGAGCTCCCTTAAGGGCTTTCCATGAAAAAATTTTAACCTTTGGTGCACAACTTAGGTTCCATACACTTGATTTCCACTTGGGGCCTTGGAGTTGCAGAAGTTCTCTGTTTTCAGCATCATCAACAGCAAAGAAGTAACCAGATTTCGTCGAATATTCTCCGGACTTAGTACCTAACCAGATTAGTTTATCCGGAGCCCCGGTCAAACTTGGATAGATACACATGATCTTATCTTCATACTCAGGGATGACATGTCGGATCTTCGGGATGTCCCATGCTCGAGTGACAGGGTCAATAAATTCAGAGACTGTGAGCTCCTTTTGCGATTCATTCGGCGGTCCCATTGGCAGGAGTTGGGAGGTTAAGCTGAGCCAAGGGTCCGACCAGACGTTCACTGATGTTCCATTCCCTATCGTCCAACCTAGGTTCTTTATAAGCAAGTCCCTCCCCAATAAAATGCTTCTCCATCCATGGGAGCAAGACGATGTTACGGAGACGGAGAGAACGTTGCTGTCAGAGCAATACTTCCCAAAGAGAGTCCTGGCTAATAGGCTATTTGGGTTCTGGAGAAGCCTCCATCCTATCTTCGCCAGTAGCGAGATATTGAAGTTTTGGAAATCTCGAAAGCCTAGCCCACCTATTGCCTTTGGTTTCGCCATGTGTTCCCAGGAGATCCATGCCATTTTTCTGGAGTTTTCATCGTTATCCCACCAGTACCTAGTCACCGCAGATTGAATCCGTTTACAGAGCGACACTGGGAGCATAAAAGAAGACATGGAATACGAGGGGATGGCCGAAAGGACACTTTGCAGAAGCACTAATTTCCCAGCAGCGGAGAGATATCTGTTTGATCGTCCTCGTGCTTTCTGCTTTATACGGTCGACAACGGATGAAAAAAGATCTCTTTTTCTCCGGCCGAAGTGTTCCGGTAAGCCTAGATATTTGCCATTTCCTCCCTCGTTCTCTATTTGCAGCTCGTTCTTGATCATCACTTTTAAGGACGCCGGAGTTTTACGGGAAAACGTGATGGCTGACTTTGCCTTGCTAATCGACTGGCCAGAAGCTTGCTCGTACTTACGTAAGATGGTCTGAAGAGATGCACAATTCTCCTTATCAGCTTGGAGGAAGAACATTGTATCGTCCGCGAAGAACAGGTGAGTTAGTCGGGGACTACCTCTAGCCACTCGAAGACCTTGGAGTGACCCTTCTTCTTGCGCTCGGTTACATAATCCCGAGAGAACTTCACTACACATTATAAATATGTAGGGAGAAAGGGGATCTCCTTGACGGATACCCCGGCTCGGTACTACCATCCCTCTAGGCAAGCCGTTAATGAGGAAGGAGTATGTAACTGATGTGATACACTGCATTATACATCTAACCACGTCTCGGTGGAATCCCAACCGAAGCAGCACTAGCGAGATAAACTCCCATTCGAGTCGGTCGTAAGCTTTACTCATGTCCGTCTTAACCGCCATTGCACATCTCTGCTCCGCCTTAGAGGTTTTGAGATAATGAAGGACCTCATGGGTGATCAATATATTATCGCCGATCGCACGTCCCGGGACAAAGGCGGATTGATTCTCAGAAATAAGCTTTTCCATCAGCGGTTGGAGTCGTCTTGTGAGAATCTTGGAGTAGATTTTGTAGTAGACATTGCAGAGGGCAATCGGCCTGTAATCGGATACTTTCTGCGGCAGGGAAATCTTCGGAATAAGACGTATATGCGTGTCATTAATCCCCTCCGGTAGTGATTCACCCGCAAAGAATCCTTGCACCTCACGCACTATATCCTGACTTATCTCCTCCCAATGGGTGTGGAAGAAACCCGCTGAGAACCCATCGGGCCCCGGTGCCTTATCCGCGTGAATCGAGAATGCAGCTTCCTTGATTTCTTTCTCTGTTGGAATGGCTGTGAGGGAGGTGTTTTCTGCATCCGAAACAATGGGGTGCAGGCCTTGTCTAACTACTTCTTCTCGGTCCCCTGGTTGTGATGAGAATATCGTCTGGAAATAATTCCCAATGACAGAGATGATCTCTTCTTCCTTATACACCATTTCACCATTTTCCTTTTCCAGGACCGAGAAGCCGTTTGCTCGTTTTCTACTCTTCGTAGTTGCATGGAAATAGCCGGTGTTTCGGTCTCCGAGCTTCAACCAAAGCAAGCGGCTCCTTTGCCTCCAATATTCTTCCTCTGCTAAATAAGCTGCATTGAGAGCTTCAGAGATGTTTTGGATTAGGGCTGTGTCATTAGCTGGACTAGATAACGCTTTGTTAAGTTCCCATTTCTTTTGCTCTATGACACGTTGGCTATTGCGGTGCTGAGTTTTATTCCATGCAGAGATAGCGCTCCGAGCAGAGGAGAGCTTCTCGCTGACAGTTTGGGCGTTGTCGGCACTCCAGGAGTTGGAGATGACCTTCTTTGCTTCCTCATTTTTGCATAGTCGTCTGTCATATCGGAAGAGGCCTCTCCTTCTACGTTTGCCTTTGTCAAAAAAGGATATGATAGGCATGTGATCCGAGCTTTCAAAACCGAGATACTCGCAGCGAGCAGTAGGGAAAGTCTCAGCCCATTGTGTGTTTGATACGGCTCTGTCAAGCCTACAGCGGACCAGGTGGTCTCCTCTTTGTCCTCTCCATGACAAGAAATCTCCCGAGTGCTGGAGGTCAAACAAATCAGCTTCTGAGAAAAAGGTGCGGAGATCGGAGAACGATCCTTCCGGTCTTTCAGGGCCACCATCCTTTTCCTCTCCACAAATCAGATCATTAAAGTCGCCGGTTACGAACCATGGGTCCTCGCGCCCGTTAGCTTTGGCTAACAAACTGTCCCATAAGAGATTCCTCTGGTTTCGATCAGTGCTAGCATGAACAAAGGAGGAGAAAAAACTTTTTCCTTCAAAAGATATGAGAGTATCAATTACATGAGAGTTTGAGTCTAAGATTTGAAGGTCTAGTTCCTGTTTCCAGAACAGACCCAAACCCCCCGCGCCATGTCCTGTCGGAGAGACTAGATAATGGCTATCATATCGCGTCAGTAGATGTTTGAGCTTCTTGCGCACCACGTCGTCGGGATTTTTGGACTCCATAATGAAGATAATATCTGGATCATACTTTTTAGATATATCTCCTAGCCGTCGAACTGTTCGGGGATTCCCCAACCCCTGACAGTTCCAGCTAACTATAGCTAAGGAGCGGGGAGGGGTGGAGTCCGAAAATCCACCCGGCGCTTAGTAGACCTCGGAATCATATTGATGATTGGAGCATTCTCTGATGCTGAATTCGAGCGGTCCTGTCTGTGTCCAGCTCTAGACGTCTCCCCTCTGTTGGTTTTGGTTGCTTTCGATGTCTTGCTCCTAATATTCACTTCTGAAGGAACTTTTCGTCGGATGGGAGAGGCTTTTGGATGAGCCACCTTCCTTCTACTTGGGCCAGTCTTAGGGGAGGCGGGTTTCCTGGAAGAGACCTTAGTACTCTTAGCAGCATTTTTACTTCCTAGGGGGCGACCTGGCTTTCTTTTGGGAGCTCTCTGTTCCAGTTGTGCTTCCTCTGTATCACTATCACGCAAAACCGGACCCAACCGGAGGGTGGCTGGTACTCTCTCAGTGCTTTGGTGTAAAGGGGAAATCTCCCCTGTTACAGATTCTCGTTGAATTGGGCCTAGCCTCTGTACTGCTGGTAGTCTGTCATTACTTTGAGCACCTGGAGAATCCTCCATGTTCATGACTGCAGGGGATGGGCCCAAGCGGAGAGAGGTTGGTATCCGTTCACTTAGGCCGGAGTGATGTTCGTCAATCTCCCTTTCAGTGTTACGGGAGCCCTTACGAATAGGTAAGCTGCGGTGTTCAGCAGGAGATGTGCATAATTCAGGGATTTGTAGCTCCTCATTGTCATTGAGAGTTCGGCGGGCTATTCGTAGAGCAGTAGTTTCTAGCTGGCCGCTTTCTTCCGCTTGTCTCAATCGTTCAACTCTAGCCTCCCGTTCACTTGGTTCAGCACATTTTGTGTACTGTAACATAGCATTTCGCGCCTCTCCGCGAGCTTCTTCCAAGATCTCAGGTGGAAAGGAAGCAGGATACTTCTCTTTTTCCTGGGGAATCCCCCGTTCTTTTGATCTGGAGGTGATTTTTGCAGAGCTAGAAGTGCTGTCTCTAGTTCCTGTGGGATCACGGTGTACTTCGCGATAGTAGCTTCGTTTTGGTGGCCCTGGTAGTGGTCTATGATCTGTAGCCTCTCGATAGGAACGGTTAGAGGTTGCATATTCCCTTCGGGTGCGTTCTATAGCTTGGCTGGAGCGTCGGTGCGAGCTTCTTTCGTCCCAATTCTTGGAGGGGGGTTTGTACTCTCTGTGCTTAAGAGCTTTTGTGTGCTGCAGTACATGTTCCCGTCCGCTTACGGTGCTGTGATGAGAGGCGCCAATTTTGAAAGGTGCTTCCTTGCTATGCTCCCTTGCTCTGTTGTTTGGTTCCACTCTCACAGAAGCAAGTGACATTTCTCTACTCAGGTTAGCTTCATTCTCCCTCTGGGGGATGATCGAGCCTCTTTCTTCCTCCTGTGCTGCTTTAGCAGCTTTAGCTTCAGCCCTAGCCACTAGACATTCTTTAAGCTCATGGTCAAGTTTCAAGCATTTAGTGCAATGCTTGTCCAATCTTTCATACACCAGAGTTGCAGGCACCTCGTCTCCATTTGGAAATTCCACAACTGAGTGTTTGATTAGGGGTAATAGCCCGTCAACATGAACTCTCATTCGGGCTTGCAGAGCGGTGATATCAGCTTTCTCATAGATGCCAATGTCCTCACCAATAACTTTGATGATGGGTTCGGTCCAAAGATGGACTGGCAAACCTTGTACTTTGATCCAAAAAGGAATTAAGGAAGGGAATGTCGGGGCTATAGTGGGCTCCCAACGTTGAATTATGACCATCCATCTCGCATAATGGTATGGGCGCTGCTCCAGAACGGCTAGCAGATCCGACTCAAGTTCAAATTGGAACTGAAAGCGTCCATCTCCCAAGTCCGCTCCTATCGGTTTAAACTCTGTTTTCCAATGCTCAGTGAAGAAGGGAATAAGAGACCAGACTTTTTGGACCGATTTGTTTGTTACTCTCCCTATGAGGGTCAAGGAGTGCTTGCGGAGCAGTTCAGAGTTGTCAGGGAGGGGGGCTTTGACTCGAGCAGCGCGAGCCGGTTGCTGGATTCCGAGGTCAATTGCCTTCCCTTTTTCCGCAGAGGAGATACGTCGATGGGCCATTAGAGTAGGCAAGTGTAGCAGATTGCAGGATGAGAGTAGGGTTCAATGAACCGTATCAGGTAGTCTATTGCTTAGAGGAGACCCTTTGAGACCGACCTAGGGTTACAGGGTAGCTTTGCTTCCGGTGAAAGTGAGATGTATGTGCCTCTGTAGCTCGGTGATTGATTAGTTGATAGTGAAGAGGGATTTTAAGTGAAAAAGTTCCAGGAATCCCCAGAGACAAATTTCAAACAGTCTTAAAAGGTCTAGAGAGTACAGAGAAACCTCTGAATCTTCTCAAGAGTTGTGGTGATGCTACAGATTATGGAATGGTGAAGGTTAGATATCGTCATTCCTGTTCCTCGGAGTACATTCACGGCGATGACGGCGGGCCTATCGACCGGAGTCGTAGGCGGAACCCGGTGAGAAAGCGCCAAGAGCTGTCTTCGGACCGCTGTGTAATTCCCAAAGGGGGACTTTTTTGAATTGGCAGAGGGATATCAGAGTTCTGCGCCAATCAGAAGCGAGTAAACGAAGACAGATGGGAGGGTTGGGCAGTGGGACCACAGGTTAAGGACCTTTCTCGAGACTCGGGCCTGGGAGAGAAAGTTTTTTCTATTTCGAGATAATATTTATAAATGTTAAGAGACTACATTATATTTTCATCATCAAACTTGTGTTTTAGTTGGAGTTTGGGGTGACTTCTATCTCAAATATGGTTCAACGAAAAGTATAAGGAAAGCAACTCTTCTTGTTGATAACTTTTTAAGACTAGACTGAAAATACTTTGGACTTGTCTATCACCTTAATCTATAAAAAGTAATGCTACAAAACTGCAAATAAAAAAAAAAAAAAACTGGTCCATGGAACACACACAGAAGATTCATCATAGCGAATACATTCTTCAAGCAGATTTTAACTTGTTCGATGCTGCTGCGAGGCCGGAGAGTGTTCTGTGTCCAACGAACAGCAGAAACACTCCCAACAAAGATAGTGCCTTAAGCGTCGTGAACAGATCCAACTGCAGGATTCAAAGAGAATGATGATCATTAGGTTTTTGATGCACTGCTGTATAACCTTTAATAACAAGAACCGGTTTTGAGAAACTTGCCTTTAACCAGAAAAGCACGTAAAGAAGCAGAACAGCTCCGATGCCGCCATGGAAAAGCAAAGCGGATGTTGCAGCTCCAACCGATGATGGGAAGCTCTTTATGTTCACTCCCAACCGTGTCAGCTGAAACAGAAAATTAAAAAGTTTGCATGAGAGTTGTGAAACAAATGTAATGATGTATTTTCGGATTTGCGTCTCTGAATCTATTTACAAGCGAAAGAAGACTGACCCCGATCAGGAAAGCGATGAATGGGAGAACTATAAGACCCAAGAAAACTAGTGAAAGCTGCTTCGCGGGTAGCTTTTCAGGAACACGGAAGATGTGTGATATCTCAGCTTTTGGCCCATATCTTGAGTACAGGTCAGTAGGTTGTAGAGGAGGAAGAGGCGCCTTCTCTGGACGTGCTGGTAGGTCAAGTTCGATGTGGCCAATATTACTCAATACAGAGTTCTCCTGGTGAATGAAATGAAAAAATAACATTGTTCAAAATTCCGAAAACGTAAATAAACAAACTGCATTAGACCTGAAAGAGCAATTTACTTACCATAGAAGCATCTCCAATAGTTAGCTGGATCTCATATTTACCAGAAAGGTAGTACAGCTTCTCAACCAATCCAAGAAAATCCTGAAGGGGGGAAATTAACATTAACCATTAATATATTGCATTAAGAACGTCATTTCTTTCACCCCTAGCAAGATGAAGACGGGTCAGAGAATACTTTTCAACAAAAGTCATTCAAGACGTAGTTTAAGGAACTTAACTAGAACTAATTCAGCCTTCTTTCCAGAAGTTTTCACGAGAAAGATATGCTCGACCTGTGACTCATGTTTCAGTTTGAGAAATGCCTGCATGGAAGCAAGCACGTCAAGAAAATGTAAAGAGCAAAAACCATTAATGAAGTAGAATCGGGAATGAACAAACCTGGTGTGGCTTAAACACAAGGCCAAGTGGAGTAGTTAACTGGAATGACAGACGTAGCTTTTGGAGATGGTTTGCTGATAATGATACTGCTCCGTCTTTAGTTAAATCTAGCCTACAAAAAGGAAACCAAGAAACAAGATTATGATACGCAAATGAAGAAAGTTGCAAGAAATATGTTTTGTAAGTAACAAATGGTACAAAGATTCATGTCACATACGTTTTCTGAGATTCAACGCTCCCAACGTCACTATCAAGTATAGCAATTTCTGCGTTCTCAATGCTAATAGCTCCTGTGGCGGCAATAGGCACTTTTGTTTGAGCTTCGGTTATGTAAGCTTTTTCATTTGCCGACTCATCTAGCAAAATCTGCAGAAAACGAAGCGCTTATCATGTTCTTAACATGCATTGTATATGAAGTCTGTATGTAATATATACTAACAAGAGAAATACCTCAAATACAAAAGTATACTTTCCAACATCAAAGTTCTTCGGAAAGGAGTCAAGGAAGTACGTTGCACTGTCGGCGTCAAACTTCAGCTCCTGCGTCCCAAAAATGTGATGGAAACATGTACCGGGGATTAATGCAGAGAAAAGGGAATACTCACTAATGCGAGCTCAAATAGTCAGAGAAGCTACATTATTTTACCTGGTTGTTAATTACAGAGGAACCCTTTGAATTTAGAGCTTCTGTGAGCTTCACACTAAGAGCTGGTGCCTTAGAACCGAGTACAGTGCTAACTTTAACCTAGTTCCAGATAAAGAGAATAAAATATCAAAATAATATCCAAAACATGTAATTGCCCAAGGGTCAACTAGATTGAGTCGTTATCGAATATGAGAGAACTCTACAAATAACACGCGATCCTATGAGACTGAGCAATCTCTACCGACTAAAAATTCAACATCCAACCGGAAAAGCTCCACTTAACAGTTAACACTACTTCTGCCAAAAGTACCACTATCAAAGCTAGAAAATCCAAAGTTGAGAAGATTCTCCTTAATAAAAGCATTACCCCCAGAACTCTGAAGGAATTGTATAAAGGAAAATAACATCTCAAACTATGCTAGTCCTATCTTGATGAAAGTTTTGATGGGATACCTTCAGAGGCTCTTTCTTTGTCAGTGAAATGACAGTAGTTGGAAGAGATAAAATGAGTGGAACAGAGAACCTGAAATCATAGACAACAACCGTATCCCATATTATTGCTTTCATAAAATAACAAAGTTAGTGCGAGAGCATGAAAAATGAGCATCTTCTTGAAATTTCACAAGTGTTCGGGCTTTTAAACTTATACTGCAATCATTTTGTTCAAAATTCTAGGATGGAGGACCACACGCCCTTCAGAACATTTTTATATGTAAAGAGAAGCAGCTTTCTTCTATCAAAAGCAACTGCTAACACGGAAGAACGGAAGTAACAGTATGTCCTAGTATCACTCAACTCGATTTAAGGTTACTGAAATCTCGTCTAAGAAGTGTACTGAAATAAATCAAAGATAAATTGCATAAAGGGGGTATGAAAGTAGCATTGCCTGTTGTCTTCCAAACAAGCTAGTGCATCTATTTGGTTGAAGAAATCTTTGGCATCTCCAGGGATTCCAACACCAAGAAAGAACTTGGCCAACCCAACTATCTTATCACCTCGAAGCTGCATGAGAGAGAGGGAAAGCGAAGGTGAGTTATCAACACATCTGGCAGAATACAGGATACAAAGAAATATGATTACAACATACGTTCAATCCTGTGGACTCTGAAGCTGCAAATGACGTGAGCCCTCTAATTACTGATGCAGTTGTTGAGATCGGGCCTTCACTTCCATCGAAGTAAAATGTCCCGTCGTCTAATAGACCAAAAGAAATTAAAAATAAAAACTATGAAGTGACTGAAGAAAATCTCCTGTGCATAAACATAATATAGCGAGCAGCTTACTGCATTACCATATTTTTGGATACTGTCAAAAAGCTTCAGGATACCTGTCTTCAGTGTCTGGATCTACAAAATGACAAACACGAATGATCACATGATCACCTGACCAATTAATATCAACCAAACTACCAGATTTTTTAAAAAAGTAGGGTAGACATACATAATCATCAGAACACAATCGTTTATTTGGTTACTAAGAGATTCCAGAACCAAAAGTAAATCAACACTAAACCAACATACCGTAGTGATGTCTCACTCTCAAAGAAAATATATTTCTCAGAAAATCAGTAATCTAGTGCACCAAACTTACCAATGACTGATCAATCTCTGAAGGTGCTAATGAAATCACTCCAGCAAGAGTTTCGAAGGCTAAGCCTGAAGAGAAAAAAAAACTTATGTTTAGAAGAATGATTAAAAAGGGAAAAGTAATTTAAAAAGGGTTAATCCAATAAGAAATACTTACCAGCAGCAAAGGTGCTTGATTCCGGATTGTTGGAGCTGTAGCGCCATCTTCCATCGCTCTGGCTGAGACCCTGATACAAATTCACTAAATAAGCCAAAAAAAAACACTCGGAAAATAACTTAAGTAGTATGTATCATAGTAACATGTCAACTCTGTAGATACTTCTACTAGAGTCTTCAGATGATAATTCAGGAAATAGTGTAAAATGTAACATACTACAATTCAACAACAACAAATAGAAGGTGAGATAAACAAGTTCAAACCTTTACGGAACGGAAAATAGCTTCGGCATCTCCCAGAGTTAGATCAGTTCCAGAAAATTGCTCCTGCATATATGGAAAAAGCGTGGTCAGACCTGAAGCTAACAAAAAGGAAAAGCAGGAAGACAACAAAGCTATAGAATTGGAAAAAAAAAGGTAAAGTTATCACGATCACAGGTACGTACATTCTGTCAAAAAGATATCTTCATACTTCCGAGTAATGAGCGAAAACTAAGAAAACTCTCTTACAGTATATATTACCTTAACAAGCACCAAGCCTCTGACGGGATAGTAGAAGTCAAGCAATAACTTGGCATCTTTAGCGCCAGCTTGAAGCTTAGAGACAATATCCTTCAAAAAAGAGGAAAACAAAGAAAGAACACATGAACGTCACACTCTAGCTAGCCGCTTAAAAGGTAAAAAAAAAAGGACAATTGTTTTACCTTAGGAACATCTTCTCCAGATTTGCATTTGAGAATCCCATTAACGCTCAAAGCATAGAACACATCCTTCAGAGCAGAAGAAGGCGACGCAAGAACTTTAACCACATTCTCACAACCCGCTGAGCTCGGATCAGACTTCTTATCGATTCCAAGAATCTCCAAAGCCTTCAATGCTTCATACGCCTCCTCCAAGCTGATGATCATAACAAAACAAAACAAAAAAAACAAATTTAAACGAAATCAGTACAAAAAACCCATATTACTACACAACATAAAGAAGTCGTGAGCTTTGACGAGCAAATCAGTACAATGTGGTAAGAACATAACTTTAAAACAATGTAAGCACTACAACATGTAACATGTGTTGTTTTAGACCAAACCTTTTGTGGGGTCCATCGAGTGGTAGGAAGACATCGAGAGCCGCGGATCGGTGAGAGTCTGAAATCGGGTGAGGAACCGTAGCAGCATTGCAGATTGCTACGGAGAGTATCAACAAAACTAGGAACCGTGCTATACCTCCCTCCATCATTACTACTGCATTCAATAAATCAGAATCCAAAAACAATCACAGATCGAAACAAAACAACAGAAGATAGAAAAAAACGAAGCATTTTTAGAGGAAGGAAGTAGATCCGTACAGTGGAAAAGAAGCGGATCAGAAGATGGCGAGTCTCAGTAGTCAACGGGGGACTGTGTGGAGGTTTGAGAGAGCGTCGGAGGGAGCGATCTATTTGGTTTTTTGAAGGAGAAGAGATGAACCCATACGAGAGTGTCCACGAGTGTTGGTTTGATGACAGTAGCTGATATGACCGATCTACCCTCGGTTTACTAGTTACTACCATTTCGGCATTTTGGTTTGGTTTGGTTTGGTTTAGTAGTCTTGCGTTCAATATTCGGTTCAGAAGATGAAATCGGGAAATCGGTTACTATCCAAATTAATCTGATTCAAATTGCTCTCTGTTTGGTTCCTGAATAATTTCGGATAAAATATTAAATAATTCGAATTTTTTTTAGATAAATATGTCAGATAACTTAGAGCACTTCCATTAGTGTGTTTTTGGGAATATCTCAACAATTAACAAAATAGAAAAGAAAAAAATAAGAAAGAAAAAGGTAAAAAGTTCTCAGCACTTTCACATACGGTTTTCATATTTATTTGACAGGTGAATGGTTGTAAATAGTTGTAAGTGATTTAATTTTTTGAAAGCATTGAGTTTCAGTTGTACAATTTTCCTTATTTAGAATATTATTAATTTTTACTTTAGATACTTATTTGTAGATACTAGCTAGGGTGCTCTTAGGTGATTGTTGATATTTCAGATGAAATATATTTGAGTAACTTGGGTAATTAGAGTAACAAGAACAGTGGGAAAAAAGAATCCTTCAAAAAAAAAAAGAACACTGGAAATGACATGGAGTTTCACTATAGTAGGGCAAACCACCAATAGCCCTCAGCAAGCTGCAGCTTACTTTGTTCAAATGGCTAAGTGCAATTGTACACGATGGTCATTGATCCCTCCTCTGCAACAAGCCAAGAACAGAGGAGGGTATAAACATAAGACCATGTTGTTTTTTGCCAAGTCATTGTACTACTGATACGAAGCTCAATTTATTTAACAGAAAGAAAAAAAAAACAGCATTGCAGCTCTTAATTCATTAGGTTCACTCTGATTTAATTTGACATATGTAGTAGTCAATATAAGGTTTTATCTTTTCTGTATAAAAGCATGCTTGAAATCTTTTCTTGTTTAGATACACAAAAGCTTTAATCCTTTCTTGTTTTTGAAGCATTTACTTGAACTTTCAAAACACAGCAGCAGAATCCAACAACTAGTAAAATCGAAAGCATAAGACAATCTTTTGTAGCAATTATTTAAACAACCTAGCTAGTGATCTAAAGCTGCGCGACCAGATTTATCTGCAGCAACACTACCTTCTTCAGCATTCTTCAACGTCGACTTCTCCTTCAGAGTTGCCTTAGCTGTATCGTAAGTTGCGTGCAGCCCAAACAAGAAGTAGTAAACAAGAAGAACACCAGTCCAGATCCCAAACCTAACGAACGATTTTTCATCGATCGAACCAAGAAGAAAGATATTAACAGCGATCGAAGCAGAAGGCAACCACGGAACCAAAGGAACACCCCAAAGCTTCGGAGCCCTAGCTTGCGGCACAAGGAACTTCATCCCAACGGTAGACAAGAACCAAACAGCTACCGTAACGGCATACACAATCCAACCGTCTCTTTCCATAGCCCAATACACAGCGGTCGCGATGGAGGACGCGAGAATCAAACCTAAGAACATTAAGAACTTGTTCCGGTCACGTGAAGACGTTTCTCCCGTGACGTAATATCTCCTGACGAGAAGAGCCACCGCGACGAACATGAAGATGAAAAGTGTGGAGACGGACAAGAGGTCGGCTAAGATTTCTAGTTTTGTGAAGAATGCGATGAGAGCCGTCGCGGCAAGCATGACAACTGTCGCGTTGATCGGTGTTCCTGTCTTTGCGTTTACATGAGCTAGCCATGGTGGCATCATGTGTGCACGGGCGATGTGGGTCATGTACCTAGCTTGACCTATGGCTCCAACTAACAAAACGGTTGTCATACCTGCACAT